>NW_011628056.1:0-56774 GCF_000512975.1 Sesamum indicum | reverse complement strand
TATCTCCACAAAACACATCAAAACAAGTTAAAAATGAAAGCAAACATAGTGTTAGGTTTTCTGCAAAACGTTCGCCAAGATTATCAACATCGAGCAAAAAAATTTAATTTATTAAAAAAAATGAAAATAAAACAAGGTATAGATTACCTAATTTGCTGTAGGAGCCTTCTAGGGGTATTGTTAACGTGTTCCAATCCAAGATATTTCTCACAAGAAACACAAATACTGCTTCTCTGTAGAGTCAAAACATATTATGAAATTTAAGCGCATTTGCATATAAATATTGTCGCAGACTGTGTCTGCGTGAGAGAGTGAGTGAGATCTGGGAATGGTCGAACAAAGTATCTGAGTCCTCCAAGCATTCTGCTTGACTATGCTAGACAAAAGCAAATCTCCACTGCATAAAATCGAGAAGATTCAAGCAGAAAGTAGAAGTTGGGGCATGCGTAACCACATAAGCATGATACCATCCTCTTCATTTAAAGTGATTGTAACAATTAGGCTCGGGCTGCAATACCTTTGAAAATTCCTCATCTCGTACTTTCAACTTGTTCTGCACACGAACCTTGATACGAGACAAAGTTTCACCATCATTGATCATAAGTAAAAATGGCTGGCCAAAAGTTTTTATTTGCTGCCAGAAGCAAAATGAATATATGTAGGATTTAAAAGGAAGAAAATGAAAGAGATGCACTTGCAGTTGAAATAGAGCGGTAGGACGAGTACAAATATCTGAGGAAAACTATGAAGTAACAAACTGAAAATACTACCATCTGATTTTGAGCATCTTCATGCATAAAGTGACACACATGAATCAAACATTTACTTGGGCCAAGAAATTTCTTTTCCTCTGGAATCTGCAATGAGAAATTATAAAAGTGGAGAAATTGTTGATATTAAAGATGAACATATGGGGAAGCCAAATTTAAAGGAAAAAGTGTCGTAGCCTATCAAAGACATAGTACTAACATGGAAAGCAATTAGCAAGATAGTTTTTGTTATGTGTACCACCTGAAAAATGGAAGCATTTATATACATAGACACACATATGTATAGAGATAGAAATAGACCTCCTCTGCTCGTAAAGTCGAAGGATTGTCATTTACTGCTGCCATCTTATCACTATTAGGATATATCTCTAGGAACTTGGAGTTTCAGCAACTTAAAAAAATAAGCATAGAAGGCTAGACATAAGGAATTTCTAACATCCATTTGGAAACACAATATACAATTTACTAAGTGAAGACCACATGGGCAAAATACAAAAACCTAGCAAGTACTGAGACTCAACTTCCTTGTCAGAGTGCATATCTCCGACACATTCAATTTGTGTGTAGTCAACCCATACAAGATTTTTCAGCATAAAATAAATTGAATTTAACTATTTAAGTTGGATTATTAAGTAAAAGTTTAGAAGAATATTATTTTGATATTAATATTACGAAACTAATTAATGAAACTAAAGAAGATGCAATAATTCAGGACCTTATAGATCTTGTGCGATAATACTTCCAGCAACCTGAGCTTTGCATTTGGACGAGAATGTTTTACCTGTTTAACGTAAACATTGCAACAGTTAAAAATCATACAATGCTATGTTAAGCGACAAATCTTAGAATTCTAGGAACACACACAAGCACACTCCCGATAATAACTTGTCAGCTATATTACCTTCTCCTTGAGATGCTCAAGCACATCACCCACAGTGCTTTCTTTCGGTAGCCTAATACTGTGAGTTTCCAGCTATATATGGAAAACAAATAAGATATTTAATGTTTGCTAAATATATAATAAATTTGCAAGTCTGGCATATGTATGCACTTGTATAGGAGCCTAAAGTCCAATTATGAATGAATACTCACTTCAGAGTTTGCCGCGTAGCTAAAAGCTAGTTTGAGGATTCTCAACTCTTGCAACTCTGGCAGAGGTATATCCACTACTTCAAAGTACAGAATATCAGAAAGCTGAACAAGAAAGTAATGCTTTGTTAGTTTCACACCCTCATCAAATGAACCCCGACTTAGAATTGTATGAATGCATACTTGGTCGTAATGCAACAGCATCTCTAACAAGTTTTCTACTCCTCGATATCTTATAGGATGAGCTTTTGGTCGCTGGGAGAAGATAATGGGTAATGTAAGTCGTAGTTTGGACGGATCATCGACTCCGAGTTGATTCGCTACTCTCTTAACAACTTCATCGTATGAATCAAGCTTTGACCTTCACAATTAGTGAAATTTGAATATCAGCGTTAAGTGGATCAATATACCAATCATAACATAGGAAAGTACACTCTAGAATTAAAAGTCTGTCTTTTATTGAACTCACAGTTGTAAACAAAATTCATCCTTTTCAGGCATTTCCAAGGAGCGAAAGTGGATAACTTGCAGAATTAGAAACCAAAAAAGTCACGATATATTAGATGAAAGTTAGAAGCATCACATTATTGCTTTAACAAGAAGATTGTTAAAGGGAAAAAGAATACTTTTAGACTTAGAACCATTATTTTAGGGTCACTGAAAGGAAATAGATGTTCTAAATGGGGTACATTGAGTAACTAATAGTGTCCAGGTATGCACACGCACATGCACACTAAGATAATAGGAATCAAGACCAGGTGCAAAAGAAAGAGCAAAAATTTTAAAGAGTCGTGGAAGATAATACGATGAGATCACTCGATAATATTATACTCCGATATGATTCATTGTTTCTCGGAGGTGACAATGTACAAATTTTATATTTTGTATATTTATAAGCAAATGATAGCTTCAAATACCAAAATACTTCAATAGGTAAACCTTTTGTAGTGAAACAAATAATACAAGGTAGGAATGTAATTAATTATGCTTTGTTCAGGCAATTAAGGGTATACAATAGTCAATATGAGGCAAAACATCGACTATGTGATAAAAGGGACCATTTCAAGGAGGAGAAATTCATAGAGAGAAAATAAAAGAGAAGTCGAAGAGTAATAAAGCACACAAACATAGGCATCACACTAGGATAATGAGAAACAAGGACCAAGAGAGGAAGAAATTGAAAGAGCGAGGAATTTCAAAGAATCATGGAAGATAATATGATGAGATCTATTGGGAATTTATCCATAAAGTGATGAACCCAAATGGAAGAATCAAGCTTTGACCTTCACAATTAGTGAAATTTGAATAGCAGAGTTATGTGGACCAATATTACCATTCGTAACATAGGAAATTACACTCTAGATTTAAAGTCTGTCTTTTATTGAACTCACAGTTGTAAATAAATTCATCCTTTTCAGGCCTTCTAAAGGAGCGAAAGTGGATAACCTGCAGAATAACAAACTAAAAAAGTCAGGATATATTAGATGAAAGTTAGAATCATCACATCATTGCTTAAACAATAAGGTCGTTATGGGGAAAAAGAATACTTTTAGACTAAGAACCATTATTTTGGGGTCACTAAAAGGAAATAGATGTTATAAATGGGGTACATTAAGTCATTAATAGTGTCCAAGTATGCACACGCACATGCACACTAAAATAATGGGACTAAAGACCAGGTGAAAGAGAAAGAGCAAAAATTTTAAAGATTCGTGGAAGATAATATGATGAGATCACTAGATAATATTATACTTCAATATGATTCATTGTTTCTTGGAGGTGACAATGTACAAATTTTATATTTTGTATATTTTTAAGAAAATAATACCATCAAATACCAAAATACTTCAATAGGTAAAACCTTTTTTAGTGAAACAAATAATACAGGCTAGGAAAGTAATTAATTTGGCCTTGTTCAGGCAATTACCGTACACAATAGTCAATATGAGGCACAACATTGACTATGTGATAAAACAAACCATTTCAAGGAGTAGAAATGCAAAGAGAGAAAATAAAAGAAAAGTCGAAGAGCAATAATGCACACAAACATAGGCATCACTCTAAGATAAAGAGAAACAAGAAGCAAGATATGGAGAAATAGAAAGAGCGAGGAATTTCAAAGAATCATGGAAGACAATATGATGAGATCGTTTGGGAATTTATCCACAAAGTAATGAACCCAAATAAAACAATAACTACAGAGATAATGGTGGATTTGAAAACCCTTAGACAATAATTCAGATCAAATGAACCCCAACTTAAAGTTGTATGAATGCGTACTTGGGCGTAATGCAGCAGCATCTCTAACAAGTTTTCTACTCCTCGATATCTTATAGGATGAGTTTTTGGACGCTGAGAGTAGATATTGTGTATTGTAAGCCGTAGTTTGGTCGGATCATCCACTCCGAGTTGGTTGACTACTCTCTTAACAACTTCATCATATGAATCATGCTTTGACCTTCACAATTAGTGAAATTTGAAGAGCAGAGTTATGTGGACCAATATTACCAATCGTAACCTAGGAAATTAGACTGTAGATTTAAAGTCTGTCTTTTTTTGAACTCACAATTGTAAACAAAATTCATCGTTTTCAGGCCTTTTAAAGGAGCGAAAGTGGATAACCTGCAGAATTACAAACCAAAAAAGTCAGGATATATTAGATGAAAGTTAGAATCATCACATCATTGCTTAAACAATAAGGTCGTTATGGGGAAAAAGAATACTTATAGACTAAGAACCATTATTTTGGGGTCACTGAAAGAAAATAGATGTTATAAATAGGGTACATTGAGTAATTAATAGTGTCCAGGTATGCCCACGCACATACACATTAAGATAATGGGACTAAAGACCAGGTGCAAGAGAAAGCGCAATAATTTTAAAGAGTCGTGGAAGATAATATGATGAGATCACTAGATAATATTATACTTCAATATGATTCATTGTTTCTTGGAGGTGACAATGTACAAATTTTATATTTTGTATATTTTTAAGAAAATAGCATCAAATACCAAAATACTTCAATAGGTAAAACCTTTTTTAGTGAAACAAATAATACAGGCTAGGAAAGTAATTAATTATGCTCTGTTTAGGCAATTAACGTGTACAATAGTCAATGTGAGGCACAACATCAACTATGTGATAAAAGGGACCATTTCGTGGAGGAGAAATGCAAAGAGAGAAAATAAAAGAGAATTCGATGAGCAATAAAGCACACAAACATAGGCATCACACTAAGATAACGAGAAACAAGGAGCAAGGGAGGGAGAAATAGAAATAGCGAGGAATTTCAAAAAATCATGGAAGAAAATATGATGAGATCTGTTGGGAATTTCTCCACAAAGTGATGAACCCTAATAAAACAATAACTACAAAGATAATGGTGGATTTGAAAATCCTTATACAATAATTTCAGATCAATGAATAAAGAAAGAATAACAGAGAAATAGCAATACAGAAAGCAGTAAAGTAACCGGCACAGGAGCCAGATCTTGCAACCGAATGCCCAAGCGCCACCACCGGCCTGCAACCCTCATGGTTGCAAAAAACCCACAAAGCCACCAAGACACAAAGATCCACAAAGAGACCACTTAGGCTTCATTTAGAATCACTCAAAATTCCACTAATAAGTTTCTTCCACACTCAACAAATATTCTGACAAAGTATTTAACGAAAAGGGGTTTTAGATTTGCTGTTGTTCTATTTCTTTAAAACCATAGAAACCAATATATATACACACAGATACAACAAAAAGAATAGTGATAGAAAGAGGTGAGATGATGAGGGATTTTCAATAGGAACTAAACCAGAGATAGAAAGGAGGGAGAGGAAGAGGCATCGGCTGAATAGTGGAATAATAGGGTTAAGTAGAAGAAGGGTTGAGTCAGGTAATGGGCCAGGCAGTAAGTGGGTTGCCATCCAAGTTGGGGGGGGGGGCATGGGCCAAAAACTCCAACAACATCTTTGGATAATATAACATTATACTCCAGAATGAATCATGCTTTCTTGGAGAGACAATGTACATGTTTTATATTTTCTATAATTTTAAGCGAATAATTGCATCAGATATCCAAATACTTCAATAGGTAAAATTTTTTTATGAAATAAATAATATGGGCTAGGAAAGTAATTTAACTACGCTATCTTTAGGTAGCTTATACAATAGTCAATATGCAGTACATCACTAAGCATGTGATAAAAGGGATTATCTCAAGGAGGAGAAACACGTAGAGAAAAATAAAAGATAAGTTCGAGAGCAAGCAAGAACGCAAATGTCTAATATGGCAGTGCAATAAATGGGTTTTTCATCTTAAGAGATTTGCAGCATAGGGTGCTTGCAATAGCATGCTCCAATCTGGCACATACGAGTCTCATTTATGTTAGCCATCTTATTGCTATTTTTAAGTATAAAATTCAAGTAAAAACATAACAATTCATTTTCTAGGCGTGAGATATTGGATAAGCATAAACTTGAGACAGCTAGAGATATGGTTTTCAGTCAAATGCAAAGCTACTATATGAAGTCTAAAAAATTATAAATAACTAATGATATTACACTACAAAGGGAACCTATAGAAGAGAATTTGTGTGAGAATTAACTATTTGAAGGAAAAATAAGAACAACATCTAGTGAAGATATACTCTCAAGGTTAGAAGGAAGTACGCACGTGCATGCTCATCTGCACCTAGGTCTAGATGGAGGAACGTATAAAGTGAGTTTTGACATAAATGCGCATCCGCATCTACGTTAGGAGAGAGGAAGACATGAAGTGAGCTTGACGTAAATGCTTATCCCAATCTAGGTCTGGAGGGAGGAACCTAAGCTTGTCGTAAATGCTCATCCACATATAGGTTTCGAGGGAGGAAGACATGGAGTAAGTGTGACATGCATGTTCATCCGCATCTAAGTTCAGGGGGAGGAAGGTGAGAAAAAAAGTGAGCTTGTCTTGCATGGTAATCCGCGTCTAGGTCTAGATGGTGTAAGTGTGACGTACATGCTCATTCGCGTCTAACTCCGGAGGGAGGAAACTAAAAAAGTAGTGAGAATGATATGCATGCTCTCCCATGCTTAGGTTTGGTGGGAGGAAGGTTGAGAAAGAAGTCAGCTTCACTTGCATGCTCATCCATGTCTAGGTACGGAGGGAGGAAAGTACGAGAGGTTTCATATTTCTCTAAATTTGAATTACCAAAAAATTACAATACAGTTGAAATTAGTATATGGTTTTCCGTCTCATCAAATGAAACCTCCTTCAAAAGATTTTTTGGTTCAAGGTCAGAGAATAACTAGGAAACACCCAACATATTTAAAATATTCCTACAAAACAAATGTTGAAGTTGATAATCTCCATTTGCAGCAGCAATCTGAGCAACAACAACAGATAAACCAACAACATTAGCAACTTGAGGAAGTAGACGTAGACATTGGCATTTTGGATGCTGGATGAGACATTTTAATTAAATCGGATTTGGGAAACACGTCTTCTTTATTTTGTTTGTTCTGTTACTTATATGGCCTGCCTTGTCATTTATTTGAATTGTTATTAGGCCAGCTCATTGCCCTTATGGTTAGTTTGTTACATTGGTAGTTAGCTTATGTGGACGGTATATATATAAGTTAGGAGTGGACGGTATATATATAAGTTAGGAGTGGACGGTATATATATAAGTTAGGAGAGGCATCGTTTTTATTGTAACAGAAAATTTACAGAGAGAGTCTAAAGAAATGAAGAACTCCTCTTCCTCTAAAATTATATTTGCCTTGTTTGTCTTCCTCGATATGCAATTTAACATGGTATCAGAGCCTTCTATATGAAGGTCTGTGGGATACGCATCACTTACCCACACTGATCATGTGAGCTATGGCAGATTTGAATCAAAGTGGCAGAACAGCTGGAATGCAAGGCACTATACATCCAATCTGTCGGAACATTCAAGTTTGGCGTTATCCTCTTCTCCATTGGATGGTTCAAAGTTTTTGACTTGGAGTCGTCTCGTTTATGTAGCTCTAGGAATGAGAATGAAGCTTGGCTTCATTGACGGCACATTTCCTACGCTAGCGATAAGATCAACAAATTTTGAGCAGTGGCATCCAGTAGACCTAATTGTTACCTCCTGGCGGTGGAATTCTATCTCAAAGCAGATTGTTGAATCCTTTATGTATGTTACTTCTTTGTGATAACTTTGGTTAGAAATATAAGGTCGATATGGCAGGAGCAATGGACTGATGATATATCAAATTCTGTGCAAGATTTCATTCATCGCACAACTTGATTTGTCCTTAACAGCGAACATAACCAAGCTGAAGAAATATTGGAAGGAGCAGCTGGTTTTAGCACCTAATCCAAGGTGCATTTGGGGTTGTTGTACTTGTGGAGTGACCAAAGCGAACGAAATGAACATATGTAACTAATGCAATTTCTTATGGGGTTACACGAGACTTTTGACAGAGAGAGAAGTCAAGTATTAGTGCGGGATCCTTTGCCTACTATGGAACGGGTGTTTTCCATGCTTTTCACAGTGGAAAAACAGAGGCAAATACACACAGAGACGACTGCAACTCCTCAGCACATGGCCTATTATTTCAAATCTAAGGACAACAGGAGGTATGGAGGTGATAGATTCCAGAATAAAAGAAGACCTTATGTAGACAAACGTAACTTGACTTGTACGCATTGTCACAGGACTGGACATGCAATGGATACTTGCTTTCAAATTCACGGTGTACCAGATTGGTACAAAACTTTGGTTGATAAGAGGTAGAAGGTGGTGAGTGGCAAATCCTTTGCAGCTGCTGCAATTGCTGAGAAACTAACGTCTATAGATACCTCTGATACTAAGCAATTGACTGAGATGATGGCAGATCTCATTAAATTTCACTTGCCACGATGATATTGAATTTTGTGGTAATGTTTCTGGACCTTCAAGGATTGACTTGGACTATTAGATTATAGACACTGGAGCTACGAACCATATTTGTGCTAACCTTCAACTATTTCACTCATTCAGAACTCCTGCACAACCTATACATGTACACATACCAGATGGCACTTACAAAGGTGCTACATATATTAGCATAGTTTGTTTAAATGAGCTTCTCACTCTCACTCATGTCCTATATCTTCCCTCTTTCTCTTAAGTTATACCTAAGATGGACCAATATGGATTATGTTTGATGTACTCTCAAGTTAGTCCAATATGGATTATGTTTCATACTTTAGGAAAAGATATTCCCACAATCCAGCAACACGATCAACATAAGAATGAAATATGACATGTGAAACATATATCTTGTAACTACAATATAGTGATTCTACCTAAGATGCAAATGCATATAGATAAATATTACTAAATAATATGAACACAATATTTATGAAAAGGTACTTGAAGGCTATGCTGGTATTCAAGAAAAGATGGAATATCCGGGCAATGAAATAGCTTCCTTGTTTGAGCAGGCAGTGACTTTTAATACCAGACAATGTCCCCATTCTCTAGCTGCAATAAAAGAAACCGAAAAGTTATCAAAATACAATCTTTGTCCTGACAAGATACTTGTGCTTGTGATTTCATATACCTGGTTAGATGTAAATGTAAGTCCCGTGTTAATGTACGCACACATCACTGTGCGCACAAACTTTATCCCCTAAGAAGCAAAAAACACAAGATATCTTCACCTTTTAAAATATATTTGGGCATTTTGTGAAAGATATCTTCAACATTTAAACGGTATATATGCATTTTATGAAAGATATCATTACCATTTAAAATGGATGTGTGCATTGTATTCCATATGGATAGCAATTTTTAAGTCCTGGTAAAGAAAATTGCATGTAACATGAGTTATGTTCATCTCCATGGCATTTCACAGATGCAATTATAGCTCCATTTAATGAAAACAGTTGAATGTGGGTTTCATTTTAAGTTGCAACTAACAATAATCTATTCGGTTTGTTACCAGGATGTAGAAATAAGCAAATACTATCTCTTCCATTTATATATTGGAACAAACCTCGAAGAATTCTATCTCTTCATTAGGAGCATAGCCTGCAAGTTGATTTAACTTCTCTAAAATATCTGATGGCTTGTCATAGCTCTTGACAAAGAGTCTTCCAGCATATCTGGTATGAAATCAGAAGCAGAGCCAATCAACAAACTCTAATCACGCCTTCCACATATGTTTCTATCTGCAAGTTTCCTCTTTTTTCTTAATACTTATATATTTTTAGTTTTATAGACATCTTATATAAATGGGATGATTATACAATCATTCATTAAAATTTGATGTAATTATACATAAACTGTCTGTAGTTTGAAAAATTACATTTAGTGACAATATCTTTTATTTTAATTCGAAAATTTAATCCCTCTATTAGTCAAAATTCATAGAATTTTCTTATATATTAGTAAAAGATATTGGAATGGAAAACTATATTTATCTGCGAATGACTTACTACTTATTGCAGGTCAAACAATTTTTACTTGACAAAACAACCTTTATAAGGGTGAAGATATACCTCCTCACATGCATTAGCGTGCATGCAGATGTATAAGAGCAGTTTAAATAGAAAAACAATTATTTGACTTACAATACATCAGTAATAAGTCAATCCAAGGCAAATCTTGATTTTCATTCAATTTTGTTTTGCTAATATCAGCACATTTGGTGAATTTTGACTAACGAAAAAAATTATTTGTTAGATGAAAATAAAATCAGAAGTACTAGATGTAATTTTACAAATCACATAAAGTCTATGTATAATTATACCAAGCTTAAAGAAAAGGCGGTCTAATTATCCCAAAATAAATACGTATTTAATAGTATAATGTAAAATATATTAGAATTGCGTTCACTGAATATCTTATTTTTTGAATTCTATAAATTAATCTGATAATTTAACTTATATATTTACTAAAGTTATGATTAATAAATGATTTAGTATTTTTTATGTTGTTCTATACATTGTGATATAATACTACTTGTTCTTCTATTTTATTTTACACAATTAACAAAATAATAATTTAAATTGCTATAGCAGTATCTCAATTATTTCATAATCAGTTTGGTTTTATTTTTAGAAAGTTATCTTTTCAATTACATATATATTTATATTATTAAACAATTTTGTTATATAATTAATTCAGAACAAAAAACATTTGTAAGCTAATCTTTTTTATAGTAACGAAAAATTCCAAGAAATAATGTATATTTTTTATATGTTTTATACTTTATAAATGAAATATGTAAATTAGCAAGTTATGTATAAATATTTACATTATTTAATTTGTATCTTAACACATCTTTGCTAACTAAACTAATCTATTCTGTATAATTAGCATAAGTAAGAAATTTTTGAAATTTTATATTTTGTAATAATATTTAAATGTTATTATACATTCTATTTTGTACAAATATTTAAATGTTATTATACATTCAATTTCATAATTTATAATTGCCATTACACTTTCATAATTTATTAACTACTTTTGATTAAAAAAAATGTATATATATAAAAATAGTTTTATGATTAAACATAAGGTAAATCTTTCTTTTGTTTGTGTAATATGTTTAATAAATATTCTTAAATACATTAATGTTTTAAAGTTATCTTCCCAATCAAAATTTTAAATTTTCTAAATAAATAACATTGAGTTCGAGCATAGTTTTTCCGTGTCAAGTTATGTCGAGCCCTAACCTGAGTTTGAATCTTAAGATTTGTTGAACTCGTACCCTTACAATGACCCAAAAGAAAATAGAAAATAAGAAGCCAATGCTATATATTACCCAACACGACTCGAACTACATTTTCTATTATAATTCTTGTTGCATCTTCTATTTTGTTTGACATATACATATCACGTGTATAAAGATTATGTTATTAATTTTATCTAGGAAAAAGATTTTATACACATCAAAATATATATGTGAAACTAAATAGAAGATGCAACAGGAGTAGAAAATCCAATGTGACCACAATCAGGAAAAACCGCATAATGATGTGGAAAAAGTGAGAAAAAATATAATTAAGAAGCATAAGATGTTTACGGTATAGGACTGCTCTAGGAGTGTCAATGGCCGATTAGGACGATGAATTTATTTTTGCGCTTTTCCCATAGCCAGAAATGCATGAAGTACACTGGTGCAAGAAATTCTCTAGCAATCGTTTCCTGTCAATCATCTTCTAGTTTAGCTAATACGAACATAGTACAAGTATGGGAAATAACATTTTTCTTCCTATAAAATAAAGCCGTCCACTTTTGGTCCCATTGGTTATGGGACTATCACTTTTGGTTACTAACTTTCAAAACATAGTACTTTTAGTCTAATGACACATTTTTATTAAATAATTAATGAAAAAAACTACATGATAGTTAAGTGTATGGGAGCAAAACTGCTGTATTTTTAAGTTCAGACTAAAGTGAGAGTCATGTAACCAAGGACCAAAAGTATAAAGGCCCAACGACCACGTGTTTTCGTTAAAATATCTAACAGAAAGGTGTAATGAGACCAAAAGTGTTACTTTTCATAAGTTAAAGGGACAAAAGTGAGAATTTCATAACCAATGGCACAAAAAGTAGAAAGACCCTAAATTACAATTCAAAAAATATTATTTTCCCAACATAGTACAAGTGACATAGTGCAACTTTAATTACATTATGGATATTTAAGGAACAGTAGAATGCTAAATAATAAAATTACAAACTTACTGGACGAAACATGCTATTTTCCCGACATAGTACAAGTAACAACAAGAATAACAACAACTACAACTATGTAGAAGAAATGTCAACTAGTAAGTTTTTTCATTTTCTGAAGAGCTCATGAGATCCTAAGTAAGATGTTTTGGATCTTATAAGCTCTTTAAGAAAAAGTTAACTTCACCTATCTTGTTTTTAAAATATCTTATAAGCTCTTCAAATAATGTCCAAAAAAACAAAAACACACTCATAATTTTGTTAGTATTTAAATTTTAACCTTCATATAATTTACATCCCCCCAAAACAAAATTATCTATTTGTATAATTTTAAATTCTAAGAGTTTGATGAATTTTTTGGTTATTATTACAATATAAAAAGCTTAGGGTAAATTATATTTTGCTATTCGAACTACGTCCATTTTTCCAATTCGCTATAGAATTTTTTTTTTGTTTCAACTTACCACATCAACTTTGCGAAATTAGTACTTTTCCATATATGATCGTCCTTTTATTGATTTTATGCCCGAAGAACATTGCATGTTGTCCATATGTGAAAAAATATCACATCACATAACCCTTAAACATCAAATACGCACTGCATGTGATGTTTTTTTGATAAAAAACTTGGTTGAGAAATAGTTATAAATAAGAAAGTGTAAAATTTTGTAAAGTTAAGATCGTAAGTTGACACAAAAAAAGTTTAGATGCCAATGTATAAAAACGGTCTTAGTGCGGATGACAAAATATAATTAATCCAAAAGCTTATTATGTCTAACACTATAATATCATACAAGCTCAAGCATCATATTTATCCAACTAATTTAAGAACTTATTTTTAAAATAAGAATAAGTATCTATAAAATCTTAAAATATCTTATAAGATCTAGAAGCTTAAGATGTTTCAATTAAACTTAGCCAAACACCCTCTAAGTTTCTTTTATAAAAGTAAAAATGACTTGAGCTGATTTTTTTATCAAACCTTAAGATGCTGAGAAATATCTCTGTCATCAATGTCGCACAATGTTTTATCCTTGTCACTTTCACGTATGTACACCAGCATATAGGTATTAGACTGCCTCGTAAACTTGATGGGGGCATTATTTGGATTTTTCGTCATTACATGCTGTCAAGACATAGATGAAAATGTAAGAAAGTATCAACAAGGTTTAACAAAAGTAGGAAAAATAAAAGGAAAACTTACTTCTTCTTTACCTCCATAAACCTCGTCTAAAGCCTTTATTATGTCTTCTTTTGTTACTCGTGCATCATTGAATTTATACCTGAAACCATTCAGAATGATTTTCTTTATGTAGTTTGCAACGAGAGATCTACGTGTAATCTATTGCTAAAAGCAGAAAACTTGCATTTTTACGTCTTGAGAAAATAGCATTTTTGGTCCCATATGTTTGGGCCTTTTACAAATAGTCCCATTTGTTGTGATTCTCCCACATTGCAACCCATAAGTTCAAAATTTTCACATTTTTAGTCCTCATCATACTTTTTCGTCCAATAATTAATGCAGCTGTTAGAAGGTTTTTAAGGAGGATTATGAGGGTTCCATTAATTATTTGACGAAAAATATACTTAAGGACTAAAATGGAGAAAATATTCAAGGGATACAATGTAAGATAATCCTAATAAATGGGACTAACATGAAAAAGGCCCTAACATATGGGACCAAAAATGTAATTTTTCTTTACGTCTCACAAGTTAGTCTTTGGCAATATCTGTCCCATTGTTTTCGAAATCACCATATTGCATTCCATAACTCCAAAAAGTTTGCAATTTGCATGCCAAGCCTTAATTCTATTAAATTTATTTTATAAAAAAATTAATAGTGTACCAAAATCGCAAAGAGGCTAACTTGTAGGACGTGAAATCACTTTTTCCCTAAAAAGCATTAGTTAATGGCCTAATACAAACATAGTGTGTCAAATGAAGCTCGTTAAGCTTAAGCTTCTCAGACTATACAAAGCTAAAGAACATTTACAAATATAGAAATGCAATTTTTTATGGATTAAATTCCATAACGAACTCAATACCACTGGTTGGATAGAGTTGGCTTTATGAAAGCATAATAGTGTCCGCCGTGCACACCACCACTATGGACCAAAACACTGCAAAGAATGAAAATGTAACCTAAAGTTTTGCAAGTGTGAAGAATAAGAAAATTTAGAGATGTTGCAATTTGAATAAGAAAATAATCCCAATGGTCAATTTTCGCTGGAACAAATTTTTTGTCCTATATTTTTTGGATTTTCCCATATTAGTTCTTTATCTTACTAGACTTGCAAAATAGGTCCTATCGCTTTCTATTTTTTCACAATTTTGGTCCATACCAATGGGAGCCAAAGTATTTTTTGAAACCTAGATGACTGGAGGTCGTCTGTACACAAACATTGGGCTAAATGGAATAATGATTTGGCAGTAAAAATTTACTGATGATGTTCGCATAAAATTGCCAAAAGTCATTAGAAGAGGGAGTTTCGTGAACTCCCCTTCACCCAACTATGGCATTTGTTGAGAAAACATGATTACTATTCTTATTCCCAAGTGTTGGACACTTGCTCTCGAAACGCATTTCCACAAATAATTTGCCGAAATGAAAGGGAATAGAACGCTAAGCAAGTTGTCTTAAAGCTAAGGAATAGCTAGGCCATTACTAAAAAAACAATAAGACTAAATAGACTTAGCTAATAGTATTCATGTCAAAATAGTATACGATTATGTAACCCATCATGATGAAGTCGTTAGTCAATTGTTGGACAAATTAGACTACAAAACTTGATCAATAAAAGATTCTTTTGTGTCTACTGAGTTATTATCGTACTACATAATTGGAGTATGCATACTCAAAACAAATGACTAAAACGGATGGTCAAGAACATAACTTCCTGAGAATGACATGCATGAGCTAGGGCCATATTCCTCTAGATAGGATGACTAGGTTGGTAGATTCAAAGAGTCTAGTAATAGATGATTTGAGTTTACTAACTTGTGGATCCCTTTTGAAAAGGAAGAAACCCGTGAAAGCACTTTGTGGACAAAGAATGCTTGTCAAAAACGATCTATTGGATTGGATCCAAAATGGACATCTGTAACTTACTAAATACACAAATTCAAGTAGAGGGTTCACAAATTAAAGAACTTCTAGAAAGTTTGGAGAAATTAGACTTTTGGTGGAGAACCAAACTAGTTATGGAGACAAACGCCTCGATGGGATCAAGGTGATGCTTATTTAGTGGGAGTTCTTGAAACATCCGAAAATGAGAATGATGCTTATTCAGTGAAATCAGGGTGATGCTTATTCAGTGAAATTTCTTCAAAAGAAACGATGTCGAATTGTCTCTAGTAAGGGAGAAATTGAACCTTGATTGGACATGGTTCGATCGGTGCTTCACTGAACTAATTGGGCCGCTGGATATTTACTTTCAAAAAATTGTCAAGTTGTACAACATGGTGTTTTCTTAAGTCGCCATCCAAACACCATATTTGATATAGAATGACAAACCTATATCCTGCAAAAGTCTTGAGTATGAGAAATGGTCCTGCACACGTCAAAGGACTAGTGGGAGGAAAATTAGACTTGGATTTGATTTATATATGTTTGTTATGGAATAATGTAAACACCTCTTGTAATCGACACTTTAATTGACCATATCTAAAGTTCTCCAAAGGACGATTAGAAAACTCCGGTTACCCGATACGTACGAATTTATGAAACAAAACAAGGAGAAGCGATGTAGGACATCGATCTGGATAAAGGCGTGGAGCCATAAAATTTGCTATGGAGTTGAAACCAGGTTTGAGCGTCCTACATACTTGTTTTGACAAGATCATGAGGTACATGACTTGGTCAAAAACAAGGTGGAAGCTTAGTGCGAGCTCAATTCTATTCCAAGTGTTTTAGATGTTAGAATGTCTCAACCATTTCGAATGATAGAAAGACGTCTATGAAAGTCTAAAATATGAACATTGTTCAAAAAATTCTCCATAGTAGGTATTGGATTCCTATCTAGCGATAAGCTATCCGAGATTCAGCCATAGTGGATCAATGAGGAGCTTAGATGTTTGACATCCCCTACGTCTTTGCTGTAAGCAGCATGTAATGTTGTTCGGTACACTAAACGCGATGTTGTTTATGTTTTTTTAGCATAACAACAGATATCTAGTGTGCACTGACGAGGCAACTTACAGCTGTTGAAGGGCTATCTTTGATACCTGAATAAGGATTGAAGAAGATCTCTTGACACACATTAATGGAGAATATATTCTGGATGGCTATAGTGATAGTAGCTTCCAAGATCATATGAATAATATTTAATCTCAAAATGAACGTACATTCGAGATTTATGATAATGTGGTAGTATTGGAAAAGTTCCAAGTGGTATACCACAAGGAACCTTATCATGAAAAATTGAATGTATGGAAATTTTAAAGTTATAATTGGAAAACGATTAGGACCAAAAAACAGCACCCAATTGTTGGGTACGCTACCTAGCATAGCTGCACCAGTAGTCACCTTAGAGGATGACAACTGGGCTACGCACAAGGTAAAAGGTCTGAGACCTCATCACAAGCCCAAGGAAAAAATCTTAGACACCATCATCTGCTTTGAGTGATGATAGGAAGATGTAATGTATGGTTGGACTGTAGAAAATCGGCAGAAACAAAAAGTAGACCCATAAGACCAAGCTGATATCGCAGATTGCTCATAATCAATTTAATATGAAAACATGAGTAATTGGCTTTAAGGTCAAGTGGGAGATTGTTGGGATGGGTGACAAAAAGCCAATTAGATTGGTGGTTTTGAGAATCATTGAAGTAATCTTTATTTAAGCAATATTTTCCTGACGAATATTGTAAGTATTCTTCTTCGTCACACATATCTGTTGTGCTTACCAAATTACGTCAAGTACTGCTTTGACATCACAACAGATGCCCAATGACCACTTTAACAACCACGCAACAGTTGGACTGCAGATTGGATGGCGGTCGGGAAACAAACTGCCAAGGGTTGGGTTTGAAATGTTCCAAGTCGAGGGCCTTGAGACTGGGCATCGGGAGTCCTACTGAGACTTACATTAAGAGTCACATTCATTTGATGAGTGTCGTGTTTCATTGGCGACAAATGTGGGATGTTTATGCGATCTTAGTGGGTCGATTGGCTAGATATGGAATCGATTGAACTGACTCGTGGGGATCATTATAAGGAAGCCTTGAAGGCTTGATCGGTAATACTCGAATCCCCGACTTCGATAGTACGAGAGTAGTCCTCAGAGTTTAGAATCATGAAAGTCACGTGCATGCGATGACTGTATCTTACATTTGTTTGAGAGGTGATCGTTTCTCAAATATGGTCATCGTAAACCTTGTCTAGTTCAGTCAAAGTATGTAGTGAGGATGGTGAGTTCCTTAGAAGAGGATCTGTTCCCTGTCAAAATGTGACAAAGGTATCTCCTATGCACTTGGAGATGCGTCTAAACTGTATAAAGTTGAGGCCATAGTCATTGATTGAATAGGAAAAAGAGGTTACTATGTCGAGCAATTTAGCATAACGCGATCTCAAGTATTAAGCATAGACGCCTAGTATAGAATGGGAACCGACACCCAATTTCATGCCCTAGACTAAGGCTAGGAGATGGTAAACGGAAGGACCATAACCGTATGGACTTGAGAGCCTAAAAATTCACATGGATATTTGCCTAGTCTCTAGTTCCATAGACCGTTGCTAGACGGCCACCCATGGTGATGGGCTTTCCTGATCAAGGGTTGATCAAGAATTATTAATTAAATTAAATTTAATTAATAATAGTATTTGACACTAACCCAAGTCTAGTTGAAAGGTGAACCTAAAATGTCACAGACAAATTACCGAGAAGGGACGAGAAATTAATTAAAATCGGTCCAAGCCCCTTAATTATGTTGATGGAAATGATTAGAAAAGAAAATTATTGACTAACAAATTAACTTTTGGAAAGTGTCATGTTAGTCATTATTTATTTTGAATAAAGGATTTTATTATCTTATAGATGGTTAAATGAACCTAGACATAATTTTATCCATCTATACAAGGTATATATATGTGTATTAATTATTTGGAATAAATATAAAAAAATACATACTACACAAAATAATTTCCTACACCCTAACTCCACCTCTCTGCCGACCCTCTTGTATACACACTTGGTGTGTATTTTGAAGGGCTTCTATGTAGAAACCTTGCATGAATGGGTCAAAAAAATGATATTCAAAATAAATCAAATCAAAAGGTAATTCTTGATTTATGATTTATGTATCTCTCATTTTTCATTCAACCATAGCCCCATTTATTTTATTGTTATATTTGCATAACTACATCGAACGCTCGGGAACTCGAAGGGCACACCCCTTGAAATTCTGGTTTTATTATGTTTCATTTCAATTTACGTAAGTTTATATTACCGCTTCTGCTTGCGCGTTCCCAGGCCGATCCAGTCACATTTTTTGTGGTGCTTCCAAATAGTGGTTCTGACAGCTTTTCCCTTGCCCTTCTTCCTCTTCCAGCATTCGACCCTCTTGCCTTTCGCTTTGGAGGTTGAAGCCTCTCCTACCAATACCGCTGATATAGACTTGAGGGTCATCGACTCATATTGGAACAACATATTAATTAACTGATAAATAGACTTTTGAAGTCCATTCATGTTGTAGTTAATAATAAACGTGTTGTAGGATAGAGGAAGTAACTGAAGGATCACGTCAATGTACGTGTCATTGCCAAGCCCAACTTTGAGGTCTTCGAGTTTCTCCACTAGGGATAGCATCTTTACCCCATGACTTTGTACAGACGATCCTTCGGGCATCTTGGTCCCGGAGAATACTTTTGTGGCGGCATATATAATGTGCCTATTAGGAACTGCATAAACTTACTTCATGTGGAGCATTATCGAGAGAACAACATCCAGTCTATCATATTGCTTTTAGATGTCACTAGACATCGAAGTCAATATGATACTGCGGACCTTGCGATTGTCCTCAAGCCACTTCTCGAACGTAACGTTCTTTAAGCGAGGATCCTTTTGGAAAGGCCGTTGGCAGTAGCTTGTCCAAGATATAGTCCTGGTTCACAAAATCTAGGACAATACTCATATTTTGCAGCAAATCGTTGTAGTTCGTGCCATTGAATTTGTTAGTCTCCATTATCATGGTTAAAGGGTTCTTAGATATTTTCTAGAAAATAGAAAATTAAATAAAGCAAATGATTGTAATATTATGAATTAAGGGCCTTTACATTAATGTACAAAAGAGTCACATGATTCTCTCATGATCAGCTTCTGATTAGGAGGGACACTTACCAATGAAGCATTTGGGACTCCCCCTTATATCGTTGCGACTTACTCTTTCGGATTGTAAACCCCTGCTTGACAAACTCGATCAGCGCATCAAGGGGCGGGAAGGTACGTTTTTATCATATGCGGGACGAGTACAACTTATTAAATCTGTTCATACTGCTCTTGGTGTATATTGGGCCTATGCTTTTATTTTGCCTAAAGGTGTCGCTCGGGAGGTAGAAAAGCGACTGAGGGCTTTCCTATGGAAGGATTCAAATTCTCGTGGATGTGCGAAGGTCGCTTGGGATTGTGTATGTCGACCTATTAATGAAGGTGGTCAAGGCAACCAAGACGTCACTACCCTCAACCGTGCTTTTATGGGAGTTAAACTGTGGCAAGTTATTCGGGGCAATAGGGCATCTATCTGGGTGGATTGGATCTATCACACAAGACTGTGAGATACTTCTATCTGGACGGTGTCAGATCGAAGGAGTTCATGAGTCCCAAGGTAGGATGGTCATCACTACTCTTGGCTAGCCATACTTGGTAAGCTTTCTACCAGGGACAGGCCTTGGTTATCTCACTTGGATAGCTCCTGTGCTCTTTTTACGGACGGTGTAGTGGAAAATCACAACCATTTATTCTTTCACTGCTCCTATTGGAGAAGTTGTTTGTAGGTGATTCGACTCATACTTCACTTCCCTTGGCCGAACCGCTCATGGCCTACCGACGTGTTGTAGGCTGCTAGCAGATAGAGGGGCAAGCACATGATATATGCGTCCTATCATGGCTTACTTGGTTCCTTGATGTACCACATATAACGTCAGCGTAATCTTCGACGTTTTGATGGGAGCCATCGTGATTCACGGACTTTGGGTATACTTATTCTTGACGATGTGCGACAGAGGATTCTTACTGTTCAACTGCCTTATGCTGTTAGTACATGCACACTTTATCGTTTATGGCGGATTTCTTGGTTTGTCGAGGAATCCACCTAGTTGATGCTTGTTGTACCGTACTTATGTACCCGCTTTACTTAATGAAATTTATATTTACCAAAATATTATAAATTAAGTTTAAAGACTTGGTCTTTAGTCTTTTACTCTCCCACTATTTATACGAAAGCCCACACTCTCAAGTGGGGTTTCAGAAATAACATTTCCTAGTAAGCTCAGGATCCACAAGCGAATTTGTCATGCCTCACTTTTACGATTCAAATGCCAAAGGCCTCGTGGGAGGTATCCTATACCATTCTCATTCCATGAGATTCCTAAGATCCTTTACCTCACCTTTTCACATGATTCCGAGACTCCAAGCGAATCATATTACTCGGTGTTAGGCCCCACCCATCAACCAAATCACATTTCATTCGCCGTCCCCCACGACTCGTGAGACAGGAAAACGGTGAACATGTTCCTTTCTTCACAAAAATGGTGAAGCTTTCCTCTATCCTAAATGTATCATGACTCATGAGACCACACTTGGGTATCGGTAGCTTCCTCACCACATTCCTGTGGATGGAAGGCTTGGACGGATAAAAACCATTTCGATCAAAGTCCATTATAGGCCTAATACTTAACTTGGTCCAACCAAGTGAGAGTTAATATTGTGTTTTTAGACCGAGACCTCATCACATATTAAAATTGCATGCAAAAATATCAAATATTTAAAGCATTAAATAAACGCATCGCATGCAATGAAACCTAACAACCCCTGTTGGATGATCAAAAGCCCAACCTATGTGACTCACTGAGCCCGCAGTGAGTCTAAGGACTGTCTAAGGTGATCCTATGCTATTACATTATTGATTTACCCATCATCATATAAATGGGCCTTCAAACTCCTTCCTTCTTCGTGGGCCTTCATCTCCATAGGCTTGCTTTTATATAGAAATTATAAAACCTCGCCGAAAACCAATGTTACTACCATTACAATTGAAATAAGAAATCCCGATAAAAAATCGGGGGAGTACATAAGGGGGATGAGAGCAAGCCTTATTATTCCAAGGCATAAAATGAGAGAGACGAGAAAATAAATCACAAGGGCACATAAGCCACCCAACAAAATAAAAAGCCATACATGCTTTCTAAGGCTCCGTGATCATCCATTAACATTCAACTACCACATAATAACAATTAATCATCCTAGATGAAAAAAAATAAACATCCCAAGAAAAACAACATGATATCCAATACCACGACAAACAATTATATGCAGAAAACAACAAGCTTAAGATTTGCAATTTAAAAGGATGCCAAAGTTTCATGCATCCAATGCACACAAACCAACCAAATTAATTAAAGCAATTTAATTCTAGAAAAAAATCTAATATTATCCAAAATTAAATCAGAAAAAGTAAATAACTTTAAGAAAATATGGAGGAATTAGAAAATCCAATTTTTCGGAAGAAACGGTAAAAAACGGCCTAGCCGTTGGTCGTAGTGACAGCAGCAGCCTAGCAGCCGTATTGCCTGGGTGTAGTGCGCCAACCCGAGCGCGCACGCGACTAGCAGTACCATAAAAAATATTTTTTTATTTCTACACATTAAACTGAAAATAAAAGTAAATATTTTACCAGAAAATCCAATTTTCTTAAAATACTAAAATTATCCAAAAAATTACAAAAATTAAACAAGTTAATTTTCTCATATAATTATACAAGAATAGGAAAAATGAATAACATCCTTCAAAAGCAACAAAATCACGTTATCATGCTTATTCACATCGAACTGGGCAATGATAGCACTTGAAAGCAACAAAAATGCTAGTGGATCGGCCCGAGAATGCGTAAGCAAAAGCGGTAAATAAAAATGCACAAATTAAAAATCAAATTAAATAAACTCATGGTTCCAAGGGTGTACCCTTGGAGTTTCCGGGCATTCGAGCTAGTTAATTAAATAAACAAAAAACTAAAACAGGGCTTCTAGTAAAATTAAAACTAGAAGATGCAAGAGACGTAAATCAAGGATTACTTTTGCTTGATTTACTTCGAACTTTCTTTCGTTGATTTGTTCATGCGAGAATTCAACGTAGAAGCCCTATAAAGACACGTCCACAGCCTACTGAAATATGGAATGCCTTAATTCAATTTGCTAGAAAAGAATAAGGGAGAAAAGATCACACCAAGTGTGTAGAAGAAGGGAGCGGCCGATTTGGAGCTCTAGAGTAGGAAATTAGTCTTTGTGTTGTGTTATGTTATTAGTTATTCAAAATAACTAATATATATACCTTGTATGAACGTACGAAAATTTATCTAGGTTCATTCTACAATCCAAAAGGTAATATATTCTTTATTTCAAATAAAGAATGACTAACATATCACTTTCAAAAAGTGATAATGGCTAGTCAATTTTTCAACAAGCTTAATTAGGTTGTTTGGCCGATTTTATTAAGATAAAAATACAAGGCCCAACTAATTTTAATTAAATCCAATTTAATTAAAATCTACCCAATTAAGTTCATCATATATTTAATCCTAGCCCAATAAGCCTTTTTTAATTAATGAGTCTAACATATTAAATAATAAAGGCAAGCCCAATATAAATTAGTCCTAATAATTTATCCTTGGGCTCCATCCAATGGATCTCTCTATTTTGTAAGTAATCAAATTACTTATTGAATTAATTCTTAATTAATTTCTCGTTCCTTCTCGGTAACTTGTGTGTCTCTTTAGGTCACCTTTCAGCTAGGCTTGGGCTAGTGTCAAACACCATTATTAATTAATTCTAATTTATTTAATAATTCTCGATCAACACTTGATCAAGAAAACCCGTCACCATGTGACTAGGCGAATATCCATGTGAACTTTTAGGCTCTCGAGTCCATATGGGTATCGTCCTTCCGTCTGTCGTCTCCCGGCATTAGTCTGGGGCATGGAATTTGGTGTAGGCTCCCATTTTGGACTAGGTGTCTATGTTTAATACATGAGACCGCGTTACGTCAAATTGCTCGACATAGGAACCATTTTTCCTATTAAACTAATAAGTGTGGCCACAGTTTATAGAGCGTGAACACATCTCCAAGTGCAGAGAAGATACCTCTGTCATATACTAATAGGGGAAGGATCCTCTTCTTTGAATTCACGATCCTCGCTACATACTTTGACTACACTGGTTAAGACTTATGATGATCGTGTCTGTAACATAGTCACCTCTCGCACAGACCCAAGATATGTCATCGTATGAACGTGACTGCCATGATTCATCAAGTCTGAGGACTACTCCCACACTATTGGAGCCGGGGATTCGAGTCATACCGATCAAACCTCCAAGGCTTCCATATGACGACCCCGCGCGTCAGTTCAGTCGATTCGACACCTAGCCAATCGACCTATTAAGGTCGCATAAACATCCAATGTCTGCATCGATGAAACACGACACTCATTAAATGAATGTGACTCTTAATACAAATCTCCATACGACACTCGATGATCATTCTTGAGGTCCTCGACTTGGAACATTTCATAGTCAACCCTTGGCAGTTGGTTTCAGGACTGCCATCCAATGCGTAGTCCAACTGTTGCACGATTGTTAAACTGGTTTGTGGGCTTTGTTGTGATGCTTAAAAGAAATGTAAAAATATATGTAATGAGAATAATAAATGTAATGCCAATAGCAAATACTTATTTTTATTCACTGAACAGTATTACATAAAATCGAGTTAATATCATAATAGATTATAATTATGCCAATCTAATTGGCTTTCAAGTCACCTATTTTAATATTTGTTGTTTGCCTTCGTCAATCTTTATCAAATAATACTAAATTGATTAATATGGTAGGTTTATCAAGTAGGCAGTGTGTTTCGTTTTGCTTACCACTGATATAGAACAGGGTTTCAATATCACAACGAAATACCCACACACTGAAAGGTGAAACCCGTGGAGTTAGGTTGTGCATAGCTTTGGCAGCTATAAACCAACTCCTAAGGGTCGGTGTGAAACATTCCAAGTCGAGGATCTCAAGGTCCTACAGAGACTTGTACTAAGTACTGCAGCCGTGTTTCGTAGGTAGGAGACATAAGACATTTGTGTAGTTTTAGTAGGTTAGTTGACAAGATTGTCGGCGGACTGAACTGACTCACTTAAATTGTCATATGGAACTTAAAGCTTGGTCAGTATGACTGGGATTCTCGATTACGATAGTACGAGATTAGTCCTCGGACTTGAGGAATCACTGTAGTCACGTGCATACTAAGACTATATCTTGGATATGATGAGCGGTGGCCATATCGTGAGGCATGGTCATTATAAGACTTATCCAGTGCAATCAGAGTTCGTAGCAAGGACGGTGGATTCCAAGAGAGGATCTGTCTCTTGTTAGTATATGACAAAGAGTCTCCTATGCACTCTAAGATGATTTAGACTCTAAAAGTCTTTTGCCAAAGTTATTGATCGATTAGGGATAGGTTTTCTAGATCAGATCAGTAGATGAAACAAGTCTCGAATATCAAGCATAGTTGCCTAGTGAAAAATGGGAACCGACACCCAATTCCATGGTCTAGACTAAGGTCGAAAAATGGTTGACAATAGGATCGTACTCGTATGAATTAAGAGCATAAATGTTTACGCCATGTTTCACCTAGTCTATAGTGCCATAACTGTTGCTAGACGACCACCCATGGTCACAGGTTATTTCAAATTATGGGATAATTAGAGATAACTTATTAAAATTGATTTAATTAATTGTATTGGTCACACACACCCAAGTCTAGCTGAGGGTGAACCTAAAGTGTCACACCCTACCACTATAATGGGATGGAATTCATTCCAGAAGAGTATGAGTAATAAATTAATTTTTGAAGGGAATAAATGATTGGATCGTTTATTTAGACCATTGCATCGGATGAATGGAATGAAATTTAATTAATTGGATTAAACAGAATTGTAAGTTAGCCATTAAAATTAATTGGATTAATTTTATTGGGCTTGATCCGATTTAGAAATTGGATTTATAAATTAAAAGAGCGATAATAAAAGGCTTGGATCCTTTACTTGGATTAAATGATATTTTAATGTTGGGGGCTATAAATTAAACTAGGTTTGATTTAAAATCTATAAGACGTGCTCTTGATTTAATTTTAATTAGTCAAGCCCGATTGTTTAAAATGCCCGCCCTAGGCCTTGGTTAGACCATGGCTAGGTTAACTCCTCCTTGGGTGTGGTGTGGACGAATTGGTGCCTTAAGGTGCACCGAAATCAGTCACAAGGTGGCTTAAAAGTGTTAGATGATTGTTGGAGTCTCGCTAGGTCAAGACTCCTTGGTATAGTGTGACCAGGTCACATATAAAACACTTAAAATCAACCCTAGCCGTCTAAGAAGCTCCACGCAGACCTCACCCATGAAATTTTACTCTCTCCCTCTCCAAAAACTCTCTCATGATCTTAGAGATAGAAACAGAATCAATGATCAAACGTTAATCAATAACGTTAGTGATTCTTGTGCTTCTGTGGTGGTTTTACAAGCACAAAATCACCACATCCTTTCAGTGGTTGTGTGTTATTCTTTGGAGGATCTCCATATCGAGATCTTGCCATGGACGGATCCAAAAATGGAAGCAGAGAGGAATCAGCGCTTGTCGCCGAACAAGAAGGACAACGAGGGTAAATTCCATTTACTTTATGCTTCTCATTTTTCTTATATTTTTCTGTGGTCCTTGTTTTTTATTTTACACCGAACGCTCGGTAAGAGATCAACTGTACACCACATTATTGGGATTATATTATTTGTTTTAATCGTAATTATTTTATTTTTTGCGCTTCCACGGCGCTTCCCGGACCGATGCACTCCCTTCAACATTAGGGACCTTCTAAATTTGCAAACGCCTCCATTCTAATGAAATTACTATATAAGGTTTGCCATGAGACTTTCTGAAGTAGTATTATTAGAAGCTTATTTTAGAGATTGTACAATTATTTATTTTGCCTACTGGGACACAGTCTGTCACTATTTCAATTTTTGTATGTGCGGCCACTGTATAGCGTAGATCATATTTAAGATGAAGGGTGTACGTAAAATTCTAGTATTGGCTCTCCGGCATCAGGTACAATTTTTGCTACCCAAAATCTTAACATTCATTCTCTATGAGACCTTGAGCCTCAAATTATATGCATATAGACCTTAAACATTCAATATAGTGATATACTTATAGCAGATACCTCACTAAATGTTCTACGTACAACAATATTATATGTATATGCATATAATTTTATATAAATGTATATGTACATACGCACTGACACACATATATTGCTATTTTCTGCAGTTCTTTCTCTAATATATTTTATATTTATATCATATATAAATAGAGCAATGTGTATCCAATTTTGACGTGAATAGATTATCCTTGTCATATATAATGTCGTCTTAGGGATAAGAACGTTAGACTGATAAAATTGAAAAACAATTATCGATCATCCTCACTTATATATATATATATATATGTATATATATAACCAATATAAGACATATTAGAGATCGAGGTAGAAAATACAGATGTCTATATATATATAAAAAAAAATTGCTTATATGTGTATGGTATATATTTTATATATAATACATGTGTATGTATAATAGATATAAATGTAATTTTGTATTAATATTTTTTCAAAAATTATATATATCAAAAAATATCTTGAAAAAAATAATTAAGCGTGATCATTCTAAAAGTGAAAATTTATATAGTTCAACAAACTTATAGCATTTACTGGATAATAAAATTGAAGTAATGTGATCTCGGAGTAATTTTATTAACTCAAAGTAATATATCAAACATCAAAATTTAAATTTAATGACACAATTAATTAATTTATGTACATAATAAGTAATATTAATATACACTTTAGTGAAATCAAATAAAATAGAAGAACATTTATGTTTTCATGATTAACTAGAAATTTTCATGTTTCTTCTTGATGTAACAAATTAATTCACAGAATAAACATTTGCCGAATCAACAAAAACATGAATGTTCAATCTAGACATCAAGAATATTTCTTTTAGAGTGTTCAATCTAAATATTTCGAGATCTGTTAACGCTAAATTAGGCTGGTTGGACAAGCATTTAAAGAAATATGGTACTCAAGTAAAGAAACATTAATTATAGTTCAAAAGCAAGTATATAGTTTCTACCACTTTGGTGGGAATAATAGTTGTAAAAAAGTTGTATGTTTAGTTGTTCAAAGTTGAAAGTATTTGAAGCAAAATTTAAAAGTGAAACAAAAAAAAAAAATAGTTGAAATTGGACGATTTGGATAAACAACTTTACACTTATATTTTTTTCAAATAAATTGCAGAAGTTGGAAGGGATCGCTAGTTATGCATTAGGATGTAAATCAACTTAATTTTTAAATGGATCCCCCTGATTTAGGATAAAAACACCTCCTATTTACTTTCATGATACAGGTGCCAATATCTTGCTAAGTAACAATTTCATTCAAACATGTACAAGATATATGTAGGATAATCAAAGGAACCTGTTAATTTTTACTACTAATTGTGGTAGTAAGATACAGGTGTTGCGATGAGAAAAGACATTTAATAGGATACTGCCAATAAATTTTCGCAGCAAATGTGGTGATTTTGATGCCAGATTAACTTATCTAAAAATGCAAGAGAAGAGGAAATTTGGTAAGGTCCTTTTGTCTTTCAGGCAACATAGACTCATAGACAGCGATAGCTTCTATAAGGAATCCGAGGAGGAAATTCTAAACCTTAAAGAAGCACTACTGGAAATGAAATCGCTAGACATCAAAGAAGAAAGCAGACTTTCTCTTGAGAATGTCAAGAGGCTCATCTAGAGGAACTTCAGTGGAAACCCTCTAGCATGGTGGGATAGGAACAAGATTGAAGCTACTCTGAAGGTCAAAGATGAATGCAAATACGAGTATGTTCGATACAAACCTATCCAAATGAACATGGAGGATAAGAAGGATATGCAGATGATAATCAAAGAGCATATCAGTCTTGGACTCATTGAACCTGGAGTCTCTACCTACAGTAGCCCTGAATTTCTGGTAAGAAACCATGGTGATATTAAGAGAGGTAAACCCCAGTTGGTTATTAACTATCAAGGCATTAATAAAATATTAGAATTTGATGGTCATTACATTCTTAGTAGAGAACACTTAATTGATTGCATTAAAGGGCTAAAAGTGTTTTCCAAATTCGATTGCAAATCTGGGTTTTATCAGATTAGGATGGAGAGTGAATCAAAAAAATTTACTGCATTCTCCACACTACAGGGACAATAAATTTGAAATGTGCTTCCAATGGGTTTAGCTAATGCATCCCAGATATTTCAAAGAAAGATTGATAATCTTTTTAAAGATTATTTTTAATTCATGTTTGTCTATATTGATGACATATTGATAGCGTCTAAAAATATAAAAGAACATATCAAACATCTTGAAATATTTTCTGACGCATGCCATAAAAAAGGTTTAGTACATTCTGAAAAGAAGGCTACTATAGCTGCCAATAAAATTGAATTTCTAGGAATTCTTATTGACGAAACAGAGATTGAGTTACAGGACCATATTATGGAGAAAATTCATAATTTTCCAGAAGTAGTCAAAGCCAAGAAGCATTTGGAGAGCTTCTTGGGAGTTGTTAATTTTGCAAGTATCTTCATTAAGGATCTTGCAAACAGAAAGGATTTTCGACCACTCTTGAAAGAAACAGAGAGTTCAAATTGGAAATGGGAAGAAATCCGCACAAAAAGGGTTCGTGAACTGAAACAGGATTGTAGTAACCTGCCAAAGCTTGCTATACCACAGGACGAGGATGAATTGGTAGTCTATACAGACGCCAATGATTACAGATGGGCAGAAGTGCTCATGAAGAAGACAACTACAGGGGAAGAACCTTGTAAATACACAGGGCGGTTGTTCTGAGAATAACAAGCAAAAGTTTGGGATATTAACGAGAAAGAATTCTTTGCGGTTTGGAATGCTTTTAAGAAATGTCCTTTACTTTTACTTGCTAAAAACTTTACTTTAAAAGTTGATAATACTAATTTTAAAGCTTTCTTAAAAACTAAATTAGAATCGAAAATAGAGAAAGCTCGTATTTTCAGATGACAAGCTGAATGCCAATATTATTGTTATAATATTGCCGTTATAAAATCTCATGAAAATGTTCTTGCAGATTTCCTGATGAGAGATGGAGGCAGCTGAAGCAAACTCCATCATGTTGAGACTCAGGCACATTCGGGAAAACCTCGAGGAGCTTGACAGAAAGTTCGGACAGCTAGCAGTTAATCCCAAAGTTGTCGAACAAATTCAAAGAGCTGATCTAGACACTGTACAAGTCACAATAAGGAGTTTCTTATTAGCATCCACCTCGCTATGGAACGATTTACAAGAACCAATTCGGAAGGCGTCACCTTCGGGGATGACTCACGAATTGAGGGAGCATGATGCATAATATACCTTTAGAGTACAGGGCTCTAGACCTGTAGTATCAGATTCATGTACCAATTGCACAAGGCCATCACCAGACTCTGGTGAAATGGCAACAATTGAGTCACAGGAAGTGCAAACTCCTATGGGTTCAAGTTAACCCGGCACCTCTAGGGTTAAAGAGGGAGAGATTAGCCTTAGGGCAATGACAGGCACCTCTAAGGTTAATACTAGCGAATTGACATCTTCTTCTACTTGGCAGGAATGTTAGTGAATGTGGGAAAAATTAATTTCTCGCAAAGGAGTGAACCCAAGCAAGACCAATATCGAAACATCCGAAAAATATAACAGGGTCTGGATTATAGAGGGGTCGAAACTAGAAGATGTCCGAGAATGGTATGATTTTGGAACTCTAGCTTCAGTTTATACTATGTCACCAAGGTTTTCGGAGATTTCCAAACTTTCGGAGTGGATTAGTGTGGCGGTCTTTGATTCATGGTAAAACAACCCTCAATTAAAGAGAGGCGAGTTCTGGAGTTAAAATTTGTATCAGTAGCTCCAGAAATTGCAGGAAAGGGGTCTCATCCAGCATTCCATTTTATGAAGCTGCAAATGTCAAATATGGTAGCTTTCAACAAGATCAATCTGCCTTAGGAGAAGCTCGCTTGGTATCAACCATTAATGAAGATAGTATTTCTACTAGGACAGCTTGGGGATTATGAGTTTGTCTCATAGAGATGGACAAAGTCAAGTATCAATTCAAGATTTTCTCAAACAAAATGAATGGATCATTCCTCTTAAACTCCATGACAGGAAAGAGCACTGAGTTCACAGAAAGCTTATTTGAAAAGAAGGTGATGTTAATTTGGAAAAATAAGCTACCAGCGACTGAAGCAACTAGGATGAAGACGTGCAACATATTGCATGTTGCGCAATGGCATAATCATTTATGCCCTTGCTGTGAAAAACAAGAAAAGCCCTTGTTCGAGACAAAAATTCGGGTCACACAAAATAAACCCGAACCAGACTACTTATAATTAAAAATCATTACAGAAAATTTTTACAAAAAATAATTAAAAATAAAAAAAATGTTAAAAGGCAAGGATAAGACTATTGGCAGAAAACGACTAAGGCCAACAGTAAGGAAAGCAGGAAAGCCAGCTGGAAAGCATGTGACCGACAAACCATTATGGCAAACAATTGGGAATCACGAGGAGATGATGAATGCAATGACGTCATCACAAAAATAAGTTTGGAGTCCGAATTTGAAGTCCACGGACGCCTATAAATAGAGATGCAATGAAGCAGAAGGAAAGCATCAGAAAATTTCTTCTACTCTTCAAAGCATTTGAATACTGAGTCCTTTTAATCTTTTGTAGACTTTTAATCTTTTAGTTTATGGGGGTTTCCCCAACAAGTCAAGTCTTATACACTATGAGAGGCTAAATAGTTGTCTACTCCAATAGAGGAATAATATCAATGTAATATTCTCTATATTTTCTCATTAAAAGTAAGGTTTCTGTTCAACCGATTTGTCCAAAATTCTATTAAGTCCCTGTATTGGAGTCCCTTTTACGCCCTAAGGTAGAAAGCGAAATAGGGCTGTGCTGTTTTGTTACTAAAGGAGCCAAGTCCCGCGAACGATCTACTGCGGTAGTATGGTTGGAGGAAGTCCGTACAACAGAGAACTTGGAAAACCCGGGAACAGAGCAGTCAAAGAAAGGTACGAATTTTTGGAGTCTTAATTTATTCCGGAGGCATGTTTGGCCATTTTCAGAGCATTAAAATGGACTATTATGCTTTATTACCAGAAAAGGGCAAAAGGGTCATCAAATTGGCTGAAGGACGAAATCTAAGCCAAAGGGAAATATATAGGACTAAAACTAATATTTTCAAAGTTAAAGGACCAAAACGATTTTAAGGCATAAATAAAGGACTATTCGGATCTTTTTCCCTATCTATATATATTTCTATATATACAATTAACAAAATAGCCAATCTCCCAACAACAATATACAAGAAGCCAAGTATAATTAACAATTACAAGTATTATATACAACTCATACAACAAATCTAGAATACGATCCTCATGTCCATTCTGAAGCAATTGATTGGTCATCCACGGTTCAAATCCAGAACACCGACAATAAGCTGTTGGATTACATGTGAATCGACATGAAACTCTACATAAAGAGAAGCTCGCCAATATATGTACAAATATGTATATTACACTCTCAACTTTGATAAATGTTTTATGGGTGAATGCAATTCACCCTCTGTGATATTGAAAATGAGCATATTACCCTCTATGAAAAAAATATAGAAATTTACCCCCCCTATACTTTTTAAAATGAAGCAATTTACCTCCTTATATAGGGGGGTAAATTGCTTCATTTTGGAAAACATAGGGAGGAAAATTGTTGTATTTTAAAAATTATAGGGAGGTAAATCGCTATTTTTGTTTTAAATAAAACACCTAGAGCTGGGGGGAGCTTTTCGGAGTCCCAGTCCTTCTATATTAAAATGCACAAAATAGTTACAGCGGGGAGAGCTACCTCCCTAGAATTTGTAACAAAGCCATAAACAAAGAGTACTACTCCCTTACAAATAGAGCAACATTAAACAAGGAGTACTACTCCCTTACAACAAATGACACAAACAGGTGTACTAGAAAAATTATGGCGAGTCAAATAGCTATTTGTTTTTTCATAAGTGGGTAATTTACTCATTTGGGATATTACAAGGGGTTGCTTGCATTTTTCCCTATATTTTACTTTTGATTTTTCAAGATCTGGCTATGTAAGGACCCCACTGGCGGCCGCACTCCTAATTGTGTATCCTCAAAAGCTTGTTATGTGAGGTGCGATAATGGAAAGAAGAGGTTATTGCAGATCTTAGTTAGAACTATTCTTATAGAAAACACAGACATATCACTGCAACTGCAGATATAAAACAAATATATGTCATGAATTCGTAAACTCAGTACCTCTCATGCCTTATTTTTGTTTTTAGAGCAACTAAGGTACGTCTTGTGTTCTATAGCATGCCATATTAAATTTTCTTTTTGCACGTAAGGGTCAGGGCTCATAATATAGCAATCAACTTATTTGTTCAGTAGATAAATAAAAGGACATGTAGCATGAAATGAAATTTTTACATAATATTTGGTTTCAATTTTGATTTATCTCCGAGATGGGCCAAAACATGCACAATGTTTGCCTTGATTTGTTTTGAAAGTTTTGGTGGTGTTTTCAGATGTTTTGAAATAGTGCCTCATTTATTTTTCGTCAAAATAAGTTTACACTAATTATAGGCCCTACAACTAAACAAATTATATACATACTCATACATATATTTAAATATATATAAAAAAGACATGATTTGACATGGTTTTTGTCTCTTACTAAACAACACCAAATATACCATACTTATTTTATATTATCTCCGAAAACAAATCCAAACATACACACTATCTCTAACACATACTTATTTGTCTTTGTTTTTCTCTATCTATCTCCACAAAACACATCAAAACAAGTTAAAAATGAAACCAAACATAGTGTTAGGTTTTTTGCAAACTTTCGACAAGATTATCAACATCGAGCAACAAAATAAAATCTATTAAAAAAAACTGAAAATAAAACAAGGTATAGATTACCTGATTTGCTGCAGGAGCCTTCTAGGGGTATTGTTAACGTGTTCCAAGCCAAGATACTGCTCCCAAGAAACACAAATACTGCTTCTCTATAGAGTCAAAATATATTATGAAATTTAAGCGCATTTGCATATAAATATTGTCACAGAGTGTGTCTGTGTGAGTGATTGAGACCTGAAAATGGTCGAACAAAGTATTTGAGTCCTCGAAGTATTCTACTTGACTATGCTACACAAAAGCAAATCTGCACTCATAAAATCGAGAAGATTAAAGCAGAAAGTAGAAGTTGTAGCATGCCTAACCACATAAGCATCATACCATTATCTTCATTTAAAGTGATTGTAACAATTAGGCTCGGGCTGGAATACCTTCGAAAATTGCTCATCTCGTACTTGCAACTTATTCTGTACACCAACCTTGATACGAGACAAAGTTTCACCATTATTGATCATCAATAAAAATGGCTCGCCAAGATTTTTAATTCGCTGCCAGATGCAAAATGAATATATAAGATTTAAAAGGAAGAAAATGAAAGAGATGCACTTGCAGTTGAAATAGAGAGGTAGAATGGGTACAAATATCTGAGGAAAACTATGAAGTAACAAACTAAAAATACTACCATCTGATTTTGAGCATCCTCATGCATGAAGTGACACACATGAATCAAACATTAACTTGGGCCAAGAAATTTCTCTTCCTCTGGAATCTGCAATGAGAAATTATAAAAGTGGAGAAATTGTTGATATTAAAGATGAACATATGGGGAAGCCAATTTTAAAGGAAAAAGTGTCGTAGCCTATCAAAGACACAGTACTAACATGAAAACCAACTAGCACGATATTTTTTGTTATGTGTACCACCTGAAAAATGAAAGCATTTATATACATAGACACACATATGTATAGAGATAGAAACATACCTCCTCTGCTCGTAAACTCCAACGATTGTCATTTATTGCTGCGATCTTATCACTATTAGGATATATCTGTAGGAACTTGGAGTTTCAGCAACGTAAAAAAATAAGCATAGAAGGCTAGACATAGGGAATTTCTATCATCCATTCGGAAACACAATATACAATTTACTAAGTGAAGACCACACAGGCAAAATACAAAAACCTAGCAAGTACTGAGACTCAACTTCCATGTCAGAGTGAATATCTCCGACACGTCCAATTTGTGTGTAGTCAACCCATACAAGATTTTTCATCGGAAAATAAATTGAATTTAACTATTTAGGTTGGATTATTAAGTAAAAGTTCAGAAGAATATTAGTTTGATATTAATATTACGAAACTATTGAATGAAATAAAAAGAAGATTCAATAATTCAAAACCTTATAGATCTTGTGCGATAATACTTCCAGCAACTTGACCTCTGCATTTAGACGAGAAAGTTTCACCTGTTTAACGTAATCATTGTAACAGTTAAAAATCATATAACGCTATGTTATGCGACAAATCTTAGAACTCTAGGAACAACACACGCACACTGCCGGTAATAACTTGTCAGCTATATTAACTTCTCCTTGAGATGCTCAAGCACATCACCCACAGTTCTTTCTTTTGGCAACGTAATACTGTGAGTTTCCAGCTATATATGGAAAACAAATAATATATTTAATGTTTGCTAAACATATAATAAATTTGCAAGTCTTGCATATGTATGCACTTGTATAGGAGCATAAAGTCCAATTATGAATGAATACCCACTTCAGAATTTGCCGCATAGCTGAAGCTAGTTTGAGGATTCTCAACTCTTGCAATTCTGGCAGAGGTATATCCACTACATCAAAGTACAAAATATCATAAAGCTGAACAAGAAAGTAATGCTTTGTTAGTTTCACACCCTTAGAAAATGAACCCCGACATAGAGTTGTATGAATGCGTACTTGGTCGTAATGCAGCAGCATCTCTAACAAGTTTTCTACTCCTCGATATGTTATAGGATGAGCTTTTGGTCGCTGAGAGTAGATATTATGTGATGTAAGCCATAGTTTGGATGGATCATCGACTCCGAGTTGGTTCGTTACTCTCTTAAAAACATCATCATATGAATCATGCGTTGACCTTCACAATTACTGAAATTTGAATAGCAGCGTTAAGTGGATTTTCATAGCATAGGAAATTACACTCTAGAATTAAAAGTCGAACTTTTATTGAACTCATAGTTGTAAATAAAATTCATTCTTTTCAGGCCCTTCCAAGGAGCGAAAATTGATAACCTGCAGAATTTCAAACGAAAAAAGTCAGGATATATTAGATGAAAGTTAGAAGCATCACATAATTGCTTTAACAAGAAGGTAGTTACGGGGAAAAAGAATACTTTTAGACTTAGAACCATTATTTTCGGGTCACAGAAAGGAAATAGATGTTATAAATGGGGTAAATTGAGTAACTAATAGTGTCCAAGTATGCACACGCACATGCACACTATGATAATGGGAATCAAGACCAGGTGCAAGAGAAAGAGCAAAAATTTTAAAGTGTCGTGGAAGATAATATGATGAGATCACTTGATAATATTATACTCCGATATGATTGATTGTTTCTCGGAGGTGACAATGTACAAATTTTATATTTTGCATATTATTAAGCAAATAATAGCATCAAATACCAAATTACTTCAATAGGTAAAACCTTTTGTAGTGAAACAAATAATACGGGCTAGGAAAGTAATTAATTATACTTTGTTCAGGAAATTAACGTATACAACAGTCAATATGAGGCACAACATCGACTAAGTGATAAAAGGGACCATTTCAAGGAGGAGAAATGCGAAGAGAGAAAATAAAAGAGAAGTTGAAGAGCAATAAAGAACACAAACATAGGCATCACACTAAGATAACGAGAAACAATGAGCAACAGCGGGAGAAATAAATAGAGCGAGGAATTTCAAAGAATCATGGAACATAATACGATGAGATCTGTTGGGAGTTTACCCACAAAGTGATGAACCCAAATAGAACAACAACTATAGAGATAATGGTGGATTTGAAAACCCTTATACAATAATTTCGGATCAAATGAACCCCGACTTAGAAGTGTATGAATGCGTACTTGGTCGTAATGCAGTAACATTTCTAACAAGTTTTCTACTCCGCGATATGTTATAGGATGAGCTTTTGGTCGTTGAGAGTAGATATTGTGTAATGTACACCGTAGTTTAGATGGATCATTGACTGTGAGTTAGTTCACTAGTCTCTTAACAAATTCATCATATGAATCAAGCTTTGACCTTCACAATTAGTGAAATTTGAATAGCAGCGTTAAGTGTATCAATATTACCAATCATAACATAGGTAATTACACTCTAGAATTAAAAGTCTGTCGTTTATTGAACTCATAGTTGTAAACAAAATTTATCCTTTTCAGGCCTTTCCAAGGAGCGAAAGTGGATAACCTGCAGAATTACGAACCAAAAAAGTTAGGATATATTGGATGAAAGTTAGAAGCATCACATCAATTTTCTTTTCCAAGAAGGTAGTTACGGGGAAAAACAATACTTTTAGACTTAGAACCATTATTTTGGAGTCACTGAAAGGGAATAGATGTTATAAATGGGGTACATTGAGTAACTAATAGTGTCCAGGTATGCACACGCACATGCACACTATGATAATGGAATCAAGACCAGGTGCAAGAGAAAGAGCAAAAAATTTAAAGAGTCGTGGAAGATAATATGATGAGATCACTCGATAATATTATACTCCGATTCATTGTTTCATTGTTTCTTGGAGGTGACAATGTACAAATTTTATATTTTGTATATTTTTAAGCAAATAATACCATCAAATACCAAAATACTTCAATAGGTAAAACCTTTTGTAGTGAAACAAATAATACAGGCTAGGAAAGTAATTAATCATGCTTTGTTCAGGAAATCAACGTATACATAAGTCAATATGAGGCATAATATCGACTATGTGATAAAAGGGACCATTTCAAGGAGGAGGAATGCAAAGAGAGAAAATAAAAGAGAAGTTGAAGAGCAATAAAGCACATAAACATAGGCATCACACTGAGATAACGAGAAACAATGAGCAAGAGAGGGAGAAATTGAAAGACCGAGGAATTTCAAAGAATTATGGAAGATAATATGATGAGATTTGTTGGGAATTTATTCACAATGTGTTGAACCCGAATAGAACAATAACTACAGAGATAATGGTGGATGTGAAAACCCTTACACAATAATTTCAAATAAAATGAACCCCGACTTAGAGTTGTATGAATGCGTACTTGGTCGTAATGCAACAACATCTCTAACAAGTTTTCTACTCCTCGATATGTTATAGGATGAGGTTTTGGTCGCTGAGAGTAGATATTGTGTAATGTAAGCCGTAGTTTGGATGGATCATCGACTGCGAGTTGGTTCGCTACTCTCTTAACAACTTCATCATATGAATCAAGCTTTGACCTTCTCAATTAGTGAAATTTGAATAGCAGCGTTAAGTGGATCAATATTACCAATCATAACTTAGAAAACCACACACTAGAATTAAAAGCCTATCTTTAATTGAACTCACAGTTGTAAACAAAATTCATCCTTTTCGGGACGTTCCAAGGAGCGAAAGTGGATAACCTGCAGAATTACAAACCAAGAAAGTCAGGATATATTAGATGAAAGTTAGAAGCATCACATCATTGCTTTAACAAGAAGGTAATTATGGGGAAAAATAATACCTTTAGACTTAGAACCATTATTTTGGGGTCATTGAACGGAAATTCATGTTATAAATGGGGTACATTGAGTAACTAACAGTGTCCAGGTATGTACACGCACATGCACACTAAGATAATGGGAATCAAGACCATGTGCACGAGAAAGAGCAAAAATTTTAACGAGTCGTGGAAGATAATATGATGAGATCACTCGATAATATTATACTCCGATATGATTCATTGTTTCTCGGAGGTGACAATGTACAAATTTTATATTTTGTATATTTTTAAGCAAATAATAGCATCAAATACAAAAATACTTCAACAGGTAAAACCTTTTGTAGTGAAACAAATAATACGGGCTAGGAAAGTAATTAATTATGCTTGGTTCCGACAATTATTATATACAATAGTCAATATGAGGCACAACATCGAGTATGATAAAAGGGGGACCATTTCAAGGAGGAGAAATGCAAAGAGAGAAAATAAAAGAGAAGTTGAAGAGCAATAAAGAACACAAACATAGGCATCACACTAAGATAACGAGAAACAATGAGCAACAGCGGGAGAAATAAATAGAGCGAGGAATTTCAAAGAATCATGGAATATAATACGATGAGATCTGTTGGGAATTTATCCACAAAGTGATGAACCCAAATAGAACAACAACTACAGAGATAATGGTGGATTTGAAAACCCTTATACAATAATTTCAGATCAAATGAGCCCCGACTTAGAAGTGTATGAATCCGTACTTTGTCGTAATGCAGTAACATTTCTAACAAGTTTTCTACTCCGAGATGTTATAGGATGAGCTTTTGGTCACTGAGAGTAGATATTGTGTAATGTACACCGTAGTTTAGACGGATCATCGACTATGAGTTAGTTCGCTACTCTCTTAACAACTTCATCATATGAATCAAGCTTTGACCTTCACAATTAGTGAAATTTGAATAGCAGCGTTAAGTGTATCAATATTACCAATCATAACAGGAAATTACACTCTAGAATTAAAAGTCTGTCGTTTATTGAACTCATAGTTGTAAACAAAATTTATCCTTTTCAGGCCTTTCCAAGGAGCGAAAGTGGATAACCTGCAGAATTACGAACCAAAAAAGTTACGATATATTGGATGAAAGTTAGAAGCATCACATCAATTCTTTTCCAAGAAGGTAGTTACGGGGAAAAACAATACTTTTAGACTTAGAACCATTATTTTGGAGTCACTGAAAGAGAATAGATGTTATAAATGGGGTACATTGAGTAACTAATAGTGTCCAGGTATGCACACGCACATGCACACTATGATAATGGAATCAAGACCAGGTGCAAGAGAAAGAGCAAAAAATTTAAAGAGTCGTGGAAGATAATATGATGAGATCACTCGATAATATTATACTCCGATATGATTCATTGTTTCTTGGAGGTGACAATGTACAAATTTTATATTTTGTATATTTTTAAGCAAATAATACCATCAAATACCAAAATACTTCAATAGGTAAAACCTTTTGTAGTGAAACAAATAATACAGGCTAGGAAAGTAATTAATCATGCTTTGTTCAGGAAATTAACGTATACATAAGTCAATATGAGGCACAATATCGACTATGTGATAAAAGGGACCATTTAAGGAGGAGGAATGCAAAGAGAGAAAATAAAAGAGAAGTTGAAGAGCAATAAAGAACATAAACATAGGCATCACACTGAGATAACGAGAAACAATGAGCAAGAGAGGGAGAAATTGAAAGACCGAGGAATTTCAAAGAATCATGGAAGATAATATGATGAGATTTGTTGGGAATTTATTCACAATGTGTTGAACTCGAATAGAACAATAACTACAGAGATAATGGTGGATGTGAAAACCCTTACACAATAATTTCAAATAAAATGAACCCCGACTTAGAGTTGTATGAATGCGTACTTGGTCGTAATGCAACAACATCTCTAACAAGTTTTCTACTCCTCGATATGTTATAGGATGATGTTTTGGTCGCTGAGAGTAGATATTGTGTAATGTATGCCGTAGTTTGGACGGATCATCGACTGCGAGTTGGTTCGCTACTCACTTAACAACTTCATCATATGAATCAAGCTTTGACCTTCACAATTAGTGAAATTTGAATAGCAGCGTTAAGTGGATCAATATTACCAATCATAACTTAGAAAACCACACACTAGAATTAAAAGCCTATCTTCAATTGAACTCACAGTTGTAAACAAAATTCATCCTTTTCGGGACGTTCCAAGGAGCGAAAGTGGATAACCTGCAGAATTACAAACCAAGAAAGTCAGGATATATTAGATGAAAGTTAGAGGCATCACATCATTGCTTTAACAAGAAGGTAATTATGGGGAAAAATAATACCTTTAGACTTAGAACCATTATTTTGGGGTCATTGAATGGAAATTCATGTTATAAATGGGGTACATTGAGTAACTAACAGTGTCCAGGTATGTACACGCACATGCACACTAAGATAATGGGAATCAAGACCATGTGCACGAGAAAGAGCAAAAATTTTAACGAGTCGTGGAAGATAATATGATGAGATCACTCGATAATATTATACTCCGATATGATTCATTGTTTCTCGGAGGTGACAATGTACAAATTTTATATTTTGTATATTTTTAAGCAAATAATAGCATCAAATACCAAAATACTTCAATAGGTAAAACCTTTTGTAGTGAAACAAATAATACGGGCTAGGAAAGTAATTAATTATGCTTGGTTCCGACAATTATTATATACAATAGTCAATATGAGGCACAACATCGAGTATGTGATAAAAGGGACCATTTCAAGGAGGAGAAATGCAAAGAGAGAAAATAAAAGAGAAGTTGAAGAGCAATAAAGAACACAAACATAGGCATCACACTAAGATAACGAGAAACAATGAGCAACAGCGGGAGAAATAAATAGAGCGAGGAATTTCAAAGAATCATGGAATATAATACGATGAGATCTGTTGGGAATTTATCCACAAAGTGATGAACCCAAATAGAACAACAACTACAGAGATAATGGTGGATTTGAAAACCCTTATACAATAATTTCAGATCAAATGAACCCCGACTTAGAAGTGTATGAATCTGTACTTTGTCGTAATGCAGTAACATTTCTAACAAGTTTTCTACTCCGCGAGATGTTATAGGATGAGCTTTTGGTCACTGAGAGTAGATATTGTATAATGTACACCGTAGTTTAGACGGATCATCGACTATGAGTTAGTTCGCTACTCTCTTAACAAATTCATCATATGAATCAAGCTTTGACCTTCACAATTAGTGAAATTTGAATAGCAGCGTTAAGTGTATCAATATTACCAATCATAACAGGAAATTACACTCTAGAATTAAAAGTCTGTCGTTTATTGAACTCATAGTTTTAAACAAAATTTATCCTTTTCAGGCCTTTCCAAGGAGCGAAAGTGGATAACCTGCAGAATTACGAACCAAAAAAGTTAGGATATATTGGATGAAAGTTAGAAGCATCACATCAATTCTTTTCCAAGAAGGTAGTTACGGGGAAAAACAATACTTTTAGACTTAGAACCATTATTTTGGAGTCACTGAAAGAGAATAGATGTTATAAATGGGGTACATTGAGTAACTAATAGTGTCCAGGTATGCACACGCACATGCACACTATGATAATGGAATCAAGACCAGGTGCAAGAGAAAGAGCAAAAATTTTAAAGAGTCGTGGAAGATAATATGATGAGATCACTCGATAATATTATACTCCGATATGATTCATTGTTTCTTGGAGGTGACAATGTACAAATTTTATATTTTGTATATTTTTATGCAAATAATACCATCAAATACCAAAATACTTCAATAGGTAAAACCTTTTGTAGTGAAACAAATAATACGGGCTAGGAAAGTAATTAATCATGCTTTGTTCAGGAAATTAACATATACATAAGTCAATATGAGGCACAATATCGACTATGTGATGAAAGGGACCATTTCAAGGAGGAGGAATGCAAAGAGAGAAAATAAAAGAGAAGTTGATGAGCAATAAAGAACATAAACATAGGCATCACACTAAGATAACGAGAAACAATGAGCAAGAGAGGGAGAAATTGAAAGACCGAGGAATTTCAAAGAATCATGGAAGATAATATGATGAGATTTGTTGGGAATTTATTCACAATGTGTTGAACCCGAATAGAACAATAACTACAGAGATAATGGTGGATGTGAAAACCCTTACACAATAACTTCAAATAAAATGAACCCCGACCTAGAGTTGTATGAATGCATACTTGGTCGTAATGCAACAACATCTCTAACAAGTTTTCTACTCCTCGATATGTTATAGGATGAGGTTTTAGCCGCTGATAGTAGATATTGTGTAATGTAAGCCGTAGTTTGGACGGATCATCGACTGCGAGTTGGTTCGCTACTCTCTTAACAACTTCATCATATGAATCAAGCTTTGACCTTCACAATTAGTGAAATTTGAATAGCAGCGTTAAGTGGATCAATATTACCAATCATAAATTAGAAAACCACACAATAGAATTAAAAGCCTATCTTTAATTGAACTCACAGTTGTAAACAAAATTCATCCTTTTCGGGACGTTCCAAGGAGAGAAAGTGGATAACCTGCAGAATTACAAACCAAGAAAGTCAGGATATATTAGATGAAAGTTAGAAGCATCACATCATTGCTTTAACAAGAAGGTAGTTATGGGGAAAAATAATACCTTTAGACTTAGAACCATTATTTTGGGGTCATTGAACGAAAATTCATGTTATAAATGGGGTACCTTGAGTAACTAACAGTGTCCAGGTATGTACATGCACAAGCACACTAAGATAATGGGAATCAAGACCATGTGCACGAGCAAGAGCAAAAATTTTAACGAGTCGTGGAAGATAATATGATGAGATCACTCGATAATATTATATTCCGATATGATTCATTGTTTCTCGGAGGGGACAATGTACAAATTTTATATTTTGTATATTTTTAAGCAAATAATAGCATCAAATACCAAAATACTTCAATAGGTAAAACCTTTTGTAGTGAAACAAATAATACGGGCTAGGAAAGTAATTAATTACGCTTGGTTCCAACAATTATTATATACAATAGTCAATATGAGGCACAACATCGAGTATGTGATAAATGGGACCATTTCAAGGAGGGAAAACAGAAACAGAGAGAATAAAAGAGAAGTCGAAGTGCAGTAAAGCACACTAACATTGGCATCATACTAAGATAACTAGAAACAAGGAGAAAGAGAGGGAGACATAGAAAGAGCAAGGAATTTCAAAGAATCATGGAAGATAATATGATGAGACATGTTGGGAATTTATCCACAAAGTGATGAACCCAAATCAAACAATAACTACATAGATAATGGTGGATTTGGAAACCCTTATACAATAATTTCAAATCAAATAAACCCCAACTTAGAGTTGCATGAATGCATACTTGGTCGTAATGCAGCAGCATCTCTAACAAGTATTCTGCTCCTCGATATGTTATAGGATGAGCTTTTGGTCGCTGAGAGTAGATATTCTGTAATGTAAGCCGTAGTTTGGACAGATCATCGACTCCGAGTTGGTTCGCTACTCTCTTAACAACTTCATCATATGAATTAAGCTTTTTTTTTTTTTTAAACTAAAACCACATAAAGGTGGGGGGAGCTTTTCTGAGTCCCCAGTCCTTCTATATTAAAACGCACAAAATAGTTATAGCAGGGAGGGCTACCTCCATAGAATTTATAGTAAAGCGATAAACAAGGAGTACTACTCCCTTACAAATAGAGTAACAATAAACAAGGAGTACTACTCCCTTACAGCAAAAGACCCGAACAGGTGTCGTAGAAAAATTATGGCGAGTCAAAAAGGTTTTTGTTATACCACCACGTCGTGGATCGCACAACACCTGCAAATAAATCTGTACAAAAAGGCCAAGCCAGAGTGTGTGTAATGTTCCAAAAGGATAAATAATGAACATAAGTATTAACGTGGAAATCATGTCTGTATGGCTGTCAGCCTTTGAACCTGTGGGAGGGGTTTATAAGACCTGCAAAAGATATAACAACTAACAACTAGATAAAGGAGAAGAAGCTAACCAGAGAAATATTGGTCCCAACGTCAACCATATGGAAGAGTAACCTCCAACGAACCCATATAGGGACAATCACAAAAACAACACAGAAATGCTCAGATAGGACAACAAGTATAAGCGAAGAACTAGTCAGTAATGAAGTACCCCTAATTTCATGAAAAGATATTTTAACTGAAATTAAATGTATTAGTACTTCTAATTCTAATAGCAGGCAAGAAGCAGGCGTCAAGTCTAATCAAACCTTTAGGAATACCAGCGATATTGTCAGGAGATAAAATGGTGAGATGTTGGCTGAAACAAGCTTGGTTAGCAAAATAATTCGCCACTTGGTTACCCTCTCTAAAGATGTGTGATATCTTGAACTCAGTTTGGGATAGAAGATCTCTGATTTGTTGCAGCAAGTTTTGAAGGTGCCATGGCCCTTGGGGGGAAGAGGAAATAAGCTTGATGGCGATGTTGGCATCTGTTTCCACCCAAATTTTCCTAATGTTGTTAGCAATGCACAATTTAACACCTCTATATATAGCATTTAGTTCTGCTGCTGTGTTGGACATGAGGCTAAGATGTTCTTGGAATGCAAAGACGGTCTGACCTAGATGATTTCTGATGATGCCGCCTGTTCTTGCAATGCCTGGATTTCCTATTGAGGCCCCATCCGTTTTCAATTTGAACCATCCTCTATCTGGCTTAATCCACTTAACAATAGAGATTTTAGAAGAAGTCTTCTGAGGGGGAAGTGAAATTTTAAAAAGAGAGGCAACAGATTTGTCCCCTTTCCAGTGTATAGCTCTCATGAGGTTGGTTTTACCAAGAAGATGAAGATAATTGAGGGTTTGAGAGATAATACGATTAGCTTTGAAAGGAGCCCCCTCAAATATGGCAGCATTCCTACAAGTCCAAGTATTCCACATGATCAGCGTAGGAAGAATATCTCTGATGTGAAGCTGATTAGAAATATTACTTCTCCAGGTTTGAAGGATCATGAAAAAATTGTCCGTGACTGGAATATTGAGTTGAAATTTGGAGGCAAAGAAGCTCCAGACTTTAAAGGAGACCTTTTTATGACGGAAAAGGTGAGGGATAGTCTCCTCCTTTAAAAAGCAAACGCATCTAGAAGCCAGAGAGATGCCCTTTTGTTTGAGTCTGCTGTCGACTGGTATCCAGTTATGGAGGAGTTTGCAAATGAAGATAGAAATAGTAGGCCAGACAAGGGGAGACCAGAGATTTTTAAAGATGGGAAGGGAAGGTTTGTGATCTCTAGTAATCTCCCGAGCTGATTTGGTAGAAAAGGAACCATAGGGGGATGGTTTCCAATACATAAAATCTTGGTGCTGAGGATTAATGGGAATCTGCAAAATAAGCTCTATGATATGCTGAGGAACAACCTCCTTCAATTTACCAATATCCCATGTGTGGTCGTTCTAGAAGTTATTGACCAGGGTATTGGATGCTCTGTTGGGATTGAAGGGTGCCAGCAGGGAGCTACCAATCATACCAGAAAGATACATTACCAGCTCCCAGGCTCCAAAAAATCTTATCCTGAGAGATAGATTTAATGCTACTAATTCTTCTCCAAATATTAGAGTCCTTCGGTTTAGCTTTAGTAGAGGCAGGAGTAGACTTTTTACAATATCTACTGATAGTGAAGCTGGCCCATAGAGAATTGTTTTGTCTCAACCGCCACCAGAGTTTATGGGTAAAGGCTGTGACGGTATCCCTAATGTTTCTAATACCCAAGCCCCCTTCTTCACAAGGATAGCATATGAAAGCCCATTTAGTCCAATGAATTTTCCTGTGTCAATAGTGGATCCCCAAAAGAATTTAGCAAATAGTAGTTCGAGTTTCTACAGGGTGCCAATAGGAGGACTCAAAACTTGAAGAAGATAAACAGGCATAGAGGACAGGACACTTTTAATAAGTTGAAGTCTGCCCCCTGCATAGAGGACAGGACACTTTTAATAAGTTGAAGTCTGCCCCCTTGTGAAAGATGGATATGCTCCCATCCACCGATCCTGTTTCTGATTTTGTCAATAAGGGTTTCAAAAAGAATTTTCTTCTTATGACCTTTATGCAGTGGAGCTCCAAGATAGGTGATAGGAAGACACTTGATTTTCTTCTTATGACCTTTATGCAGTGGAGCTCCAAGATAGGTGATAGGAAGACACTTGAGGTTGAAGCCAGTAATGCATTTGATTCTCTGGGCAATGTTATTGACCTTCTTACCAGGGATAAAGAAGCTCTTGGAATGATTGATTTTTTGGCCAGATTGGTCCTCATATAGCTCCAGGAATTGCATCAGTTTAGTCAGAGAGTGTTCTTCACATCTGGTGAAAATGATGATGTCATTCGCATAGGCCAGGTGAGACACTCTAGTTTTACAGCTCGTCTATAGAACATATTAGGATTTTGAGAGAAAAGGTGATTAAGCCCTCTGGAAAGAGCCTCTCTAGCAAGGATGAATAAAGCAGGGGAAATTGGATCACCTTCTCTAAGGCCTTCAGATGATTTGAAGAAACCAGATGGTTCTCCATTAACCAGAATGGTAAACCAGCAATGTTCAATAGCGTGCTTGATGAGGACAATAAATCTGGTAGGGAAACCCATCTTCTCAAGAATCACATTGACAAATTTCCAGTTCACCCTATCATAAGCCTTAGACATATCCAATTTTAAAATAAGATTCCCTTTGCTATGACTCATGTCAAGATGATGTGTCATTTCTTGGGCTAGAAGGATATTATCGGCAATGATCCTACCAGGCACAAAGCCACTCTGAGATGGGGAAATGAGGCCAGGAAGAGCTTGGGAGATTTTAGTGTAAAGAAGCTTGGATAAGATCTTATTGGTAACATTGTAGAGGGAAAAAGGTCTGAACTCGGACCAGGATTAGGGTGAGTCATTCTTAGGGATAAGAATGATAGATGTGGTAGAGAAGCTTTTGGGCATAGGGGTGCCCCTAAAAAAATCCATGGCAGCTGCATGGACATCCTCTGCGATAGTATTCTAGCACGCTTGAAAGAATGCTGAAGAGAATCCATCAGGCCCAGCTACACTGTCTTTCTTAATAGAAAAGACAACCTCTTTGACATCATCTTGGGAGGGTGGCTGACAGCGGTTAAAGAGGACATCTTGATGAATTTGAGGAAATTGAAATGGAAAATCATGAGGAAGAGAGGTGGTAGAGGTATCACTTAAGAGACTTGCAAAGAAGTGAACCGCAGATTCCTTAATTTGAGCAGAGTAAGTGATTTCTTGTTGATTGTCCATCACTCTGGAGATTCTGGATTTCAACCTTTTCTTCTTGAGAGGCGTGAATGAATTTGGTGTTCCTTTCTCCCGCTTCAAGCCATTTGCAGTTGCTTTTCTGCCTCCAAAACACAGACTCAAGTTTTAGAGCATGGACCAGAGCAGCATTTTGTCTATTTAGGTTGGTCAAATTGACTTCGGAAGGCAGCCTATCAAACTTTTTCTCTGCTTCATTAGCAGCAGCCTTGGCTTGGTCCACCAGAGAGAAGATATTGTCAAAAGTATCCTTGTTCCACTGCTTTAGGTGATCGTTCACGCACCATATCCCTGGACCAATCACCCCAGGATTGTTTGACCATGTCTTGGAAGTTGTGGTGCATAATCCACATATGCTGAAATCTGAAAGAGGAGGGGACTTTATCCTCTGTTCTAGTGGCAGTAATTAACATAGGGTGGTGATCTGACAATCTTCTGGGGAGATGTGAAACTCTTGTGGAATTGAATAAATCAGCCCATTCTTGAGAATATAAGACTCTATCTAAGCGCCTTCAAACCCTTTTGTAAGTCCACGTGAAGGGTTCCCCTTCAAATCTTGCATCAGTTAATCCACTATCCATGACCATATCATTAAAGTCCTCAATAGAGCCCAAGCTACTGATAGTGCCTCCTTGATTTTCATGGGTATGAAGCATAGTCTTGAAATCTCCTCCAACAATCCAAGGTATCTTGTTTAGGGGCAGTCTTTTAAGCTCTTCCCACAAGGCTCTCCTGGGATTCCTATAACATTTGGCATATACAAAACTACAAAAAATGTCCTCTTGAAGAAGTATAGAACATATTTTAACATGAAGTAGTTGATTAGTGTTCTGAACTACCTGAACATCAAAACCAACCTGAGCAAGACACCAAATTTTGTTAGAAATGTTAGAGAAGACGGAATGAAAATCAAACCTATGAATGAAAGAAGCGTCTTCCACGTGAATAAAAGGTTCCAGCAAAACCAAAATATGAGGTCTATGAGTTAAAAGCATGTCAAAGAGAATTTTCTGTTTATCTATCTTACCAATACCATGAACATTCCAAATCATAATTTGGTCATTTAAAATTGCAGAGAGGAAAAGGAAACAGACCTGGTGTACCTTTTAGGGAGGGTCCTAGTAGTATTGTTACCTTTGTTGTTTTTTCTTTTGCCTCCACCTTTGCCTGTTTTAAGAGAGTTATCTTCCATGGAATTGTTTTTCTTTAACTTGTTAGACATAGTAGAGTCTTTCAAAATGTGCTCCTAGAGGTTAGCTTCCAGTGCTGTGTCATTGGCCATTTGATGGATCTCCTTTTCTCTTGCTTGTACTTGTGGCTGGAGCTCAGTGTCAAGCTCTAGAAGTGAGTCACTGTCATCCAGGCTTTAAAATCTGTTGTAGATTGGTGTGACTACCTCCTCTATGTCAGTACTTTCTTTGGTGTCTTGGGCTTCACTTTCACTAGTTTCCTGGGTAGCTTGAATCTCAATGATATCCATATAAAAAAAGAACTTATTTCTTTATTTTTGGTTGCTACATTCTCCTCTTAAAAGTATTCTAGTTCCTGTTGCTTTTGTTGAAGTGCAACCTTTGTCACCACTTTTTAGGGTCTTCTTAGCTTTTCCTCTAGCTTTCAGCATTCGAATCCTTGTCCAATAATTCTGTGTTGTGCATCTTTAAGTTCCGCTGTTTTTCATGGCTGTGAATCTGTTCCTCAACATTGTCATTCTCCTGTTGATCTTTGTCCCCCTTTTCTGGCTCGTCAGCTATTGAACGTTCCGCTTCTTCAGCGGGAAGTGGTGCTTTGCTTCCTTCCAAATTTTGATCGGCAGTAGGATGGCCTACTGACACAGTCATCTTTGTACCTCTATCAATGGCTTGTTTTGTCTCAATTCCTGCAAATTGTCAATGCCTAGTGTTGATCTTATTACGGGGTGGGGGTTTAGGGGCACTACCTTTCGAAAAACAATCGGAATCCATATGTCCCACATGCTTGCACAGAGAACAATATTCAGGTAGATATTCAATAACAACTTTCTGTACTATGGTTACACCATTAATATGCAAGCCAAATTCTTCAATGATAGGTTTTAACAAGTCTATTTCCACACAGACTCTGGCTTGTGATAGTTTAGACTTGTTAAGAGTTAAAGCATCAATTTGTAAAGGTGAACCAACCATGCTAGCGCCAGAAAAAAGAGCTTCCTTACGAAATAAATGAGCAGGGAGTTCAGGAAAGCAAACCCAAATAGGAATGATAGATGATTCTTGTGTCGGAGTAAATGTAGGCGTCCATTTGAAAATTCTCATTGGGAAGCCTTGAAGAAACCAAATGCGCCGTAGCCACAGGCGGGAGTAGTCTGACTCGCATGAAAGGGAGATAAGAGTGTGTTTGGAGTTGATCATGCTGACTGTAAACGCGCCTTGAATGCCCAATCTAGCAATAAGCTGATGCATTTGACTGTAAGGGGGTGCTCCATGTGAGAATTTTCCAACAAGGGAAAATCGAAAGGGGGCCGCGAGCTACTCCGTCTCAGTATCTGCGAATGAAAGAGTGGGTCGGCCTTGGTTCACGGACTTGATACCGAGTGGTTGCGGATTATGATCAGCTAGAAAAATTTTTTTGAGATCGGAGGGATGTTGATGGATACTCCGATTTCCTGTCGAATTAGTAACAGCTTCAGCAAATGATTTAACAAGAGGAGTTGATTTCTGCTGCTCGATCTATTTCTACAATTTATAAGTTGACTCATCAGAATTGGAACCAGACTCGTCCGAGTTGGCTACCAAGGTCTCCATAGGCGTCGAGGTTCCGTTGGTGGAAGCTGATTGGAGGGGCTGGTCGGCCATGGGAAGGCGAGTCTACCAGTTGTTCTCCGTCAGTCAGCTCCCGTCGGACGGAGAAGAAGGGATTTCGTGATCGACGCAATGGCTTGATGGAAATTGTTGGGAGATGGCTCGTTCGACTCGCACGAAGGAGATGAGTCGATTAGTGGTGGTCCGCGATCGGGAGGAGCTCCGGTGATGACGAATCGGCGATGGGAAGGTTCCACGGTTAAGGAGAAAGCCCAATCTCTCTCGTTGATGAAACCCAAAATCGATTTGTGGAAAATGTTCGCCTCGTGATGGGAATTCATATGGTATGAGCTTCGGATGGTGTCTCGTCAGAGCGGCGCCGGGATTTGAGAAAGACGGTGGCGAGTCGAAAAAGGGGCGAAAATCGCGACCTTCAGTTGGCGATTGGCGGCGCGTCAGGTTCTGGTCACGCGCAGCACAGCTGGATAGATTGTTAGACAGCGGTTCTTAATCTATTGCGCGTGGCTGGAGAAGCGCCGGAGAATTCCGGTGGCGGCGGAGCTGCGGCGGATACGGTCGCAAGTGTCGGCGGCGAGGTGGAAGATCCCCCAGATTAGTCTCTCAGCTCAGTCTCCCACCTCCCTCAGCTCCGTCTCTCAGCTCCCTCACCAGTCCCAGTCTGAATCAAGCTTCGACCTTCACAATTAGTGAAATTTGAATAGCAGCGTTAAGTGGATCAATATTACCAATCATAACAAAGGAAATTACACTCTAGAATTAAAAGTCTGTCTTTTATTGAACTCACAGTTGTAAACAAAATTCATCCTTTTCAGGCCTTTCCAATGAGCGAAAGTGGATAACCTGCTGAATTACAAACCAAAAAAGTCAGAATATATTCGATGAAAGTTAAAAGCATGACATCATTGCTTCAACAAGAAGGTAGTTACGGGGTAAAAGAATTCTTTTAGAATTAGAACCATTAGTTTGGGGTCACTGAAAGGAAATTGATGTTATAAAGGGGGTGCATTGAGTAACTAATAGTGTCCAGGTACGCACACACGCATGCACACTAAAATAATGGGAATCAAGACCAGGTGCAAGAGAAAGAGCAAAAATTTTAAAGCGTCGTGGAAGATAATATGATGAGATCATTCGATAATATTATACTCCAATAAGATTCATTGTTTTTCTCAGAGGTGACAATGTACAAATTTTATATTTTGTATATTTTTAAGCAAATAATAGCATCAAATACCAAAATACTTCAATAGGTAAAACCTTTTGTAGTGAAACAAATAATACGGGCTACGAAAGTAATTAAATATGCTTTGTTCAGGAAATTAACGTATAAATAGTGAATATGAGGCAGAACATCGACTATGTGATAAAGAGGACCATTTTGAGGAGGAAAAATGCAAAGAGAGAAAATAAAAGAGAAGTTGAAGAGCAATAAAAAACACAAACATAGACATCACACTAAGATAACGAGAAACAATGAGCAAGAGAGGGAGAAATAGAAAGAGCGACGAATTTCAAAGAGTCATGGAAGATAATATGATGAGATCTGTTGGGAATTTATCCACAAAGTGATGAACCCAAATAAAACAATAACTACAGAGATAATGGTGGATTTGGAAACCCTTATACAATAATTTTAGATCAAAAAACCTCAACTTAAAGTTGCATGAATGCGTACTTCGTCGTAATGCAGCAGCATTTCTAACAAGTTTTCTACTTCTCGATATGTTATAGGATGAGCTTTTGGTCGTTGAGAGTAGATATTGGGTAATGTAAGCCGTAGATTGATCAGATCATCGACTGCGAGTTGGTTCGCTACTCTCTTAACAACTTCATCATATGAATCAAGCTTTGACCTTCACAATTAGTGAAATTTGAATAGCAACGTTAAGTGGATCAATATTACCAATCATAACATAGGAAATTACACTCTAGAATTAAAAGTCTGTCTTTTATTGAACTCATAGTTGTAAACAAAATTCATCCTTTTCAGGCCTTTCCAAGGAGCGAAAGTGGATAACCTGCAGAATTACAAACCTAAAAAGTCAGGATATATTAGATGAAAGTTAGAAGTATCACATCATTGCTTTAACAAGAAGGTAGTTACTAGGTAAAAGAATACTTTAAGAATTAGAACCATTATTTTGGGGTCACTGAAAGGAAATTGATGTTATAAATTGGTGCATTGAGTAACTAATAGTGTCCAGATATGCACACACACATGCACACTAAGATAATGGAAATCAAGACCAGGTGCAAGAGGAAGAGCAAAAATTTTAAAATGTCGTGGAAGATAATATGATAAGATCTCTCGATAATATTATACTCTGATATGATTCATTGTTTCTCAGAGGTGACAATGTACAAATTTTATATTTTTTTTATTATTAAGCAAATAATAGCATCAAATACCAAAATACTTAAATAGGTAAAACCTTTTGTAGTGAAACAAATAATACGGGCTAGGAAAGTAATTAATTATGCTTTGTTCAGACAATTAACGTATACAATAGTCAATATGTGGCACAACATCGACTATGTGATAAAAGGGACCATTTTAAGGAGGAGAAATGCAAAGAGAGAAAATAAAAGAGAAGTCGAAGAGCAATAAAGAACACAAACATAGGCATCACACTAAGATAACAAGAAACAATGAGCAAGAGAGGGAGACATAGAAAGAGCGGGGAATTTCCTAGAATCATGGAAGATAATATGATGAGATCTGTTGGGAATTTATCCACCAAGTGATGAACCCAAATAAAACAATAACTATAGAGATAATGGTGGATTTGAAAACACTTATAAAATAATTTCAGATCAAATGAACCGCAACTTAGAGTTGTATGAATGGGTACTTGGTCGTAATGCAGCCACATCTCTAACAAGTTTTCTACTCCTCGATATGTTATAGGATGAGCTTTTCATCGCTGGGAGTAGATATTCTGTAATGTAAGCTGTAGTTTGGACAGATCATCGTCTCCGAGTTGGTTCGCTACTCTCTTAACAACTTCATCATATGAATCGAGCTTTGACCTTCACAATTAGTAAAATTTGAATAGCAGTGTTGAGTGGATCAATATTACCAATCATAACATAGGAAATTACACTCTAGAATTAAAAGTCTGACTTTTATTGAACTCACAGTTGTAAACAAAATTCATTCTTTTCAGGCCTTTCCAAGGAGTGAAAGTGGATAACCTGCAGAATTACAAACTAAAAAAGTCAGGATATATTAGATCAAAGTTAGAAGCATCACATCATTGCTTTAACAAGAAGGTAGTTACGGGGAAAAAAAATACTTATAGACTTAGAACGATTATTTTGGGGTCACTGACAGGAAATTGATATTATAAATGGGGTACATTGAGTAACTAATAGTGTCCAGGTATGCACACACACATGCACACTAAGATAATGGGAATCAAGACCAGGTGCAAGAGACAGAGCAACAATTTTAAAGAGTCGTGGAAGATAATATGATGAGATCACTCGATAATATTATACTCCGATATGATTCATTCTTCCTCGGAGGTGACAATGTACAAATTTTATATTTTGTATATTTTTAAGCAAATAATACCATCAAATACCAAAATAATTCAATAGGTAAAACCTTTTGTAGTGAAACAAATAATACGGGCTAGGAAAGTAATTAATTATGCTTTCTTCAGGCAATTAACGTATACAATATTCAATATGAGGCACAACATCGACTATGTGATAAAAGGGACCATTTCAAGGAGGAGAAATGCAAAGAGAGAAAGTAAAAGAGAAGTCGAAGAGCAAAAAAGAACACAAACATAGGCATCACACTAAGATAACGAGAAACAACGAGCAAGAGAGGGAGAAATAGAGAAAGCGGGGAATTTTAAAGAATCATGGAAGATAATATGATGAGATCTGTTGCGAATTTATCCACAAACTGATGAACCCAAATAATACAATAACTACAGAGAAAATGGGGGATTTGAAAACCCTTATGCAATAATTTCAGATCAAATGAACCCCGACTTAGAGTTGTATGAATGCGTACTTGGTCGTAATGCAGCAGCATCTCTAACAAGTTTTCTACTCCTCGATATGTTATAGGATGAGCATTTGGTCGTTGAGAGTAGATATTGTGTAATGTAAGCCATAGTTTTGTCGGATCATCGACAGCGAGTTGGTTTGCTACTCTCTTAACAACTTCATCATAGAATCAAGCTTTGACCTTCACAATTAGTGAAATTTGAAAAGCAACGTTAAGTGGATCAATATTACCAATCATAACATTGGAAATTACACTCTAGAATTTAAAGTTTGTCTTTTATTGAACACACAGTTTTAGGCAAAATTCATCCTTTTCAGTCCTTTCCAAGGTGCGAAAGTGGATAACCTGTAGAATTACAAACCAAAAAAGTCAGGATATATTAGATTAAAATTAGAGGCATCACATCATTGCTTTAACAAGAAGGTAGTTATGGGGAAAAAGAATACTTTTAGACTTAGAACCATTATTTTGGGGTCACTGAAAGGAAATTGATGTTGTAAATGGTGTACATTGAGTAACTAATAGTGTCCAGGTATGCACACGCACATGCACACTAAGATAATGGAATCAAGACCAGGTGCAAGAGAAAGAGCAAAACTTTTAAAGAGTCGTGGAAGATAATATGATGATATCACTCGATAATATTATACTCCGATATGATTCATTCTTCCTCGGAGTTGACAATGTACAAATTTTATAGCATCAAATACCAAAATAGCATCAAATACCAAAATAATTCAATAGGTAAAACCTTTTGTAGTGAAACAAATAATACAGGCTAGGAAAGTAATTAATTATGCTTTGTTTAGACAATTAACGTATACAATAGTCAATATGAGGCAGAACATCGTCTATGTGATAAAAGGGACCATTTCAAGGAGGAGAAATGCAAGAGTGAAAATAAAAGAGAAGTCGAAGAGCAATAAAGAACACAAACATAGGCATCACACTAAGATAACGAGAAACAAAGAGCAAGAGAGGGAGAAATAGAAAGAGCGAGGAATTTCAAAGAATCATGGAAGATAATATGATGAGATCTGTTGGGAATTTATCCACAAAGTGATGAACCCAAATAAAACAATAACTACAAAGATAATGGTAGATTTGAAAACTTGTATACAATAATTTCAGATCAAATGAACCCCGATTTAGAGTTGTATGAATGCGTACTTGGTCGTAATGCAGCAGCATCTCTAACAAGTTTCTACTCCTCGATATGTTATAGGATCAGCTTTTGGTCTCTGAGAATAGATATTGTGTAATATAAGCCGTAGTTTGGACGGATCATCGACTGCGAGTTGGTTTGCTGCTCTCTTAACAACATCATCATATGAATCAAGCTTTGACCTTCACAATTAGTGAAATTTGTCTAGGAGCGTTAAGTGGATCAATATTACCAATCATAACATAGGAAATTACACTCTAGAATTAAAAGTCTGTCTTATTGAACTCATACTTGTAAACAAAATTCATCTTTTTCGGGCCTTCCCAAGGAGCGAAAGTGGATAACCTGCAGAATTACAAACCAAAAAAGTCAGGATATATTAGATGAAAGTTACAAGCATCACATCATTGCTTTAACAAGAAGGTAGTTATGGGGAAAAAGAATACTTTTAGACTTAGAACCATTATTTTGGGGTCACTGAAAGGAAATTGATGTTGTAAATGGTGTAAATTTGAGTAACTAATAGTGTCCAGGTATGCACACGCACATGCACACTAAGATAATGGAATCAAGACCAGGTGCAAGAGAAAGAGCAAAACTTTTAAAGAGTCGTGGAAGATAATATGATGATATCACTCGATAATATTATACTCCGATATGATTCATTCTTCCTCGGAGGTGACAATGTACAGATTTTATATTTTATATATTTTTAAGCAAATAATAGCATCAAATACCAAAATACTTCAATACGTAAAACCTTTTGTAGTGAAACAAATAATACAGGCTAGGAAAGTAATTAATTATGCTTTGTTTAGACAATT
>NW_011628055.1:511581-519745 GCF_000512975.1 Sesamum indicum | reverse complement strand
TAGCTCTCCACGTAAGGCCCCCCCTGTTGACATGGAATGTGCGTGGCAGGAAGCCCTCCCCCAAGAACTCGCTGTTGACATGGAATGTGCGTGGCAGGAAGACCTCCCCTCCTCCAAGAACTCGGACTCTAACACCCAGCAGACTCCTTGCGCGCTAGGAGTCCTTCTCTGTCTTGGACTCTCTCCCTCACCTAAATAACGGATCCAACAGTACAACCCCTAAAAATAGAACATGATCATATCTTATCTCAACTAATCCTACCCATTCACCGCAAGAATATGGAGCACGATCGATTCCCTGGTGAGGGGGGATACCTTCAAGAGACAGAACATTGGTTATCACTCTGCTATCATTCTCTGGCATTGACAAAATGCGATTTATTTATCTTTTCCAGCATTACATTTCATTTTATTAATATTTTTTTTATCACTTTGAACTATTGTTCTTCAGATCCAACACTAATTTGGGCGTCGAAGTGCTAACATTTTATTTTACAGGTTCTCTTTCTTAAAAATTTTCGCTCCGTTTGTCCAGTCTTGCTATCAAGACCCAAAGTTTTGGGCTGGTGCTGAAATCGAGGCATCAATTGGCGCCATCTGTGGGAAATTGAGTTAAAAACGTGAAATACCATGGAAACCCCTAGTAATACCGCAATAAGCAAAAGACTATGGAGACACCCGATAGCACTCAGCCTCTCTAGGTCGTTGCAGGAACCTCCCTAACGCCAGTAGGAGGGTCCGCCACCTCTAGAGTAGGAGGCCACCTCTATTCCAGCTTCTATGATGCCTCTTAGGGATCATTAGTCGATCCCCCAAGACGCAGTATTGACTTTGACACCACATCAGGGGAACTCTCCCCAGCCTTGAAATACTCTCTTGGTTATTAAGTATTTTTCATTCGAATCCTAACCATGAAATTTTTCTAGATGCACACATAAGCAACAGAGCAGAAATACTTAATAACCAAGAGAGCTCTCCAGATGCACTTAAGAGAAAAAATACTTCTGATCGATCGCAAGCTAATAATAATTTAAGAAAATTACTAAACTCAAGCTGAACTAGAAGCAAAGGAGAGCAGACACTTACATTACAGTGAATATATATATATATATATATATATTGAGAGAGAGAGAGAATGGGGGGTAGGAGATAGGCTAATCTGATTGGTTATAAAGATAATAGTAAGAAAACAAAAGGTTACTCAAAGCTCCTAAAATGCACTTGGTGTCACTGTCACTGATCAATGTCAAGATATCACAACATGAGTTTCCATTAGCTTCAAGCAATACTCTCACTCTAAATTGTCTTAGACCATCCCCATGGTGTAACCAACAAACATTAGTATATTTGCTAGTAACGGACACATATAGACAACAAAGCCAAAATTAATTAGAACCAAAGTCCTATATTTGCGTTTCTTGGCCTTACTTGGCCCCTCAGGGACATCAGGAACACCAATCTCGACTTCTTGGATTTTCACATTTTCATACAAAATTTATTACAACAAATCTCAAACCAAACACATTTTCATATATTACGTCTTTTCGTCAGAAAACATATCAAAACATATACTAGTTCTTATCTTTTCTACAAAATCCTATTGAAATCAATTTTGACAATTTAATACTGTAATTTTAAGAAATTGATTATTTAAGGACAATTTGATGCTACAAGTAAAAGAATTGAAGTTTAAGGATAATTCTAATAGAAATTCATAAGTTGATTATTATTTTTTAATTAGCGTGTCACATGCACTTTTCTGACAAAATGTCCTTAGATTACCAATTTGTTAATTCCACTATAAAATTACTAAAATTGATTTTGACTGGACTGAAATTCTCGCCACATATACTTATAAAACTAAAATTACAATTTTTCCTATCAAATTTTTACTTAATTCATTTCAGCAATACACAATCAAATGAGACGCCAATCCAACCATTATAACTGGAACAAAAACATTACAGTTTTAGTTTAATTAATTCACTATATAAAAAAGGTTGAATGTGTGTTGTTCTGAATCAGATCGGTCCTCATCACTGTTACGCTACAGCTTGCTCAACTGTTGCCTTTAGATTCACCGTCCTTTCATCTCGGCTTGGTCGACGCTGCACCAAATCAAACCCATATGTTAATGATAATCAGTGACAGAATTTGGAGAGAGGGAGAGAGAGGTGTTCTTATCAAACGATTAATTACTATTCACAGTCAGTGTTGGGATCAATGGTGAATCCAAGAGAAACTCCGCAGAAGCCAGGCAAGGTGGCGATGGCGGTGGCGTGATGGTTGTACGCCGCAATCAGATCCATCAAGCACCGGCACACGTCGCGGCGGTTGTCGCCGGAATCCGCTAGGTTGTTCAGGCTCGTCATCGCGGCGCAGCAGGGGGATCCAGGGATGGGGTCGGGCGAGCCGTATGTAACGAAGCTGGAGCAGGAGGAGACCAGTTCCGTCACGGTGGCGCAGTCGGCGGCGGAAACCACCAGGTACCGCGAAAAGAAAATCGCCGCCGCTCCGATTGCAAAAGCTGCGGCCGGGTAGCTAATTCTTACCATTTCGCGAGATTTCTACAGTTAAGTTTTAATTTCTATTCTACTTTAAAACGTATCGGTTGGGCAGACACAGTAGAGGAGAAATTGCCTGATAATATAGGGGTTTTGGGATTGGTTTGGTGCAAAACGTCCGTCGTGTGCAAATTTCATCAAATTTCCATGAGTTTTGAACTCAATCACAACACTGCGGCCATGCATGGTGGTTTAGAAGTTACATTTTCAGTAAATTCGAGTTTGGTCAAATTTGAACTAATTAAATCATATTATTATTGTATAATTTAAAAAAAAATGACTAATCACATGTCAACTCTATCATCGTTGCTATATGATTGACTTGTGTAAAAATTTCCCAAAATTTTAACTCATTAGTTGAAAGAAATGAGTTTAAATTGTATTAGAAAGTGCAATTTTATAATATTAAATTAAATACAGACAATAAACTCGTCGCTTTATACTATTATCTTATGGATAGACGATAGACATCGAACTTATAGTATTTAAAGAGCGTTTGAGTGAGTTTATAAGCTTAATGTTCATAACATATTAGAAGATGTTTCGAAATATTTAAAATATTGGAAAGTGTTTGGTAAATATTTGAGAACGCCTAATAACATGTAAAATGCGTTACAAAAACTAATTAAGATAGAATTAATTGGCTAAGCTTATTTTGAATATTTTAAAAGACGTCAAATATTATTTTAAAAATAAATTCTAAACTATTTCAATAAATAAGAAGATGGATCTTATAGATGTTAGTAATAAAAGTCTACAATTAATTTAGAAAAATCCATTAAGATTTTAAAAATAAATTAGGAACTCTTTATTTTTATTTTTTATTTTGTAGCAACTTATAAGAGTTTGTAAGTTTTTTCTCTTAATAGTTTACTAAATTATTTATAATATTTTTACGAGCTCTTAAGTATTTGTAAAGTAGTTTAAAGAGTTTATGATATACCCAAACGCTGGAAGGCTTTGTTTTTCATGTTCAAGAAGGAAATTGAACGTTGAATGACAGGCAGGGTGTCGTGGTGTAGTTGGTTATCACGTCAGTCTAACACACTGAAGGTCTCCGGTTCGAGTCCGGGCGACGCCATGCGCTTGTTGTGCTAATTGTTCTCAGTTAGCTGGTTGCTTTCTTTTGTCTGGTTTTTAGGTCCATGAACATGATGACTGCTACTTACTACAACTACTCGGTCAGAGTCGGTGCATTTTTATAGCATCGCTCAGTTTGCACAAAGATTCATTTCATATTTGACACCATGAAATTAGGCATTTGCTTCTCTTCATATTCTTCTGCATTTGTTTCTTTTGTATTTGATTGTTTGATGGTGTGAATGTCAAATTTATCAATTGATCTTTCTGTACCTGAGCAATGCTATAAATTACATTTTGATTCAAGAAACATAGGACCTTAACCTTGAGTGACATGATAACCAACTACACCACGACACCCCCTCTCTTGCTTCCCACCAGGTTTGGAATGTATAGGATCTGGTCATTCAACTCCTTAAAGAGAAGGGTGGAAAGAAATGTGAAGGAGGGAGGGAGGGAGGCAGGCAGCAGAGGATGACGTGATGAGCATCCAAAGATGGAGTGTTGTTTCTTATGCCAAAATTTTCAACAAAGTGGAAATCACATGCACCAATATATATAAAGATGAGGAAGATTTGATTTGTGATTCAACCCCAACACGTCAATATGCATAATTCAACATTTGAATGCCTTCCCATCAAACTGAAATGATTCTTTTTGTTTCCTATTATTAGTCTCATCATCATCATCATCATTGTTATTGTTGTTGTTGTTGTTCTTATTATGATTTAATTATTTTCTTAACTTAGTCAAAAGTGAGATAATTAATTATTGGGATTTGAGTGTGACATCCGCCTGCTGCTTTATTTGGGACTTCATTACAAATACTGTAAGAAATCAAGAATCTCATTTCTCCTTTGCTTACAAAATACCAGACACTGTCCACTACAAGTTAGAACTAACAACTTCAAAATGTTTAGTGTGTTAATGGAACTATGGTGATTAAGTTGCACTATTCTTAATGAAGTTGGATGATGCTCAATATGTCAACGAAGCTTCAGTGATCAAGTTGGACAATTCTTAATATGTTAGTAAAGCTACAGCGATTAAGTTGGACAATGTCTAAATATATTCTGACAAGATAAATTTTCCATTGCGGTTAGATTTTCTTGGGGATAATAAATCTATACACCTTGATGTAGGTCTATTTATGCATTTCACCCTTATGTTTTTAAAAAATTACACATACATCCACAAAAAACGTCGACATCATTTCAACAAAAAATTACACAGTTACCACCTAAAAACATCAACTACATTACACAAACTACCCCTATTTTTTTATTGCCAATGGTAGTTTTTGTAGTTACACAAAAGACATAAATAATGTACGTAGATAATTCATAAATTTGGGGTTGTAAGCCAAAAAGGAAAAAAGAAAAACGGAAAGAAAGCATGCATCACAAGCAAACAAATAACTATCAATTACTGCAGCCAAAACCTCATATTAATGTCTAATCTAAGCTGGTACGTACAAAGACAAATATGATAAAAAAGGTTGCATGAACAAAGTTGATTATTAAGGTTGAGATTATCTCTGATACTGGACAGAAAATACAACTACGGAAAGCTACTCAATTTATTGTCAAGCATTTTAGACACACAATTGATTGACAACAAACGGGACAACACACTAACAAGAAAGCTAACTACAAATTTCTCCATGCTCATTGAAGTCGTTAGTTCTTACAATGGCTCCAGCAACAATGTCTTCTTCCCGAGGCTTGATCTACTCATATATGTGAAGCTTCTCGATTGACTATGATATTTTGGATAATGACAAATTCGTCCCTAGAGCCTATAGCCGTGGACAGAGCTGAAACTGACAGCTGCATCTCGTTTAGGTGTCCCTTGCCTCTTTACATGACCAGCGCATACATTCTTGTTGCTCCGGGGATTAGTTGCAGACCCCGTTTCTGAAATAGCATCCGATTCCCAGAAACTGCGACTAAGTTTGGCGCTCAACCCGAGCTCCTCAAACTGCATTCTCTGCTTAGGGGCACTGTGAGATCTAACTTTAGCCCGGGACGATTCTGTATTCGCCATGTAATTTGGGTGACCAAGATAATCACCAAACAAGCTTCTACAACACTCACTCCTTGCAGGAGTAAACGGCCCTCTTACGTTGCTGGTCGGTCTAGAGGAAGCAGAATGGACTCTTGGGCTGTTTTCGGCAGTCCCTGCTGCAACATGATCTCCCTCTGGAGGAAACTTTGGTGATATCACAGACAAAACTTCCTCAGAAGATATACTAGGATTTGGTTTTTGAAGTTTTGAGGAAAGTCTCGACACTGGGCTGATTTTCGAATATTCCTGTCCCATGCCATTCCATGCTGAGAAATATTGGGAACTGGGAACCATTCTGTCATTTCGGCTGGTGTTCTGGTTAGGCTTCCATGTGTCGATTTCAAGTATCTTGTCGGTTCTCTCATCATCACCATGTCCTCTTTCAAGGGAGGTATCAAGGTTGCTCCACGCGCATTGTTCCATCCAATGGTTTAACCATCTGGTAGCAATCTGTGTACTTTCCTTGTTGACAATACTTGATCTTGGATGATTTTGCTGCATTTTCACGAACACACAAGACATTATCAATAAAGATATTTCAGTCTCGTGGGACTGAGTCAGAAGAGAATTGGGTTTGAAGGGTGCATAACATGAAAATCGAATAAATGTTGTATCGACTAATATTGTCCATGACGGAAACTCAAGTAAGGTACCTTAAGAAGAGATCCCACATGTTTGGCACTATTTGACCTCTCTTCATACTTTCTGAAATTTGTGACACCCTGCAGGCAAGCATACACAAGTCTAGAATATAAACAAAAGCACAATGTTGACTTATTCGACCTATGCATTAATTAAGGGAAAGAAAAGTACACGCACTGGATGACTAGAGTTAGAGAAGTTGATTTTGGAATTTGAGGAGTCGGACGTGTAAGATCGATGTGCAGAGGCTCGAGCCTGGATTCGAGCCATTGCTTGCATGCGACGGAGCATATTGGCGCTTTGCTTTCTGACAATGTGGCCTCTCACCAGGGCTTGAAGCTTAACCAGTCCCTTAAGGGCCTTCAATGCCCTCCTAGCCTATATAAAACACAGCATGAGTTTTAGATTAATAAGTCTGACTTTGCAGCCAGTATCCTCATCAAAATCTCACAACAGGCAACATCAGATTTTCAATTTAATGATCTCAAAAAATATAAAATGGATTCTTAAGGACTACTCATTAAGCAGCACTAACTATTCAGAACTAGTGGTCACCGAAAGTGATGGGCCATTAGGCTGCTAATTACAAACCAAGTACCCCACCACTAAGTAAAAATTTGAATGTCTTCCAAATAGCAGAAGCAAGTTTTCTTTACTAGGGTTGAGAATTTTGTCACTAGAATAATGTAGGCCGTTGGTTGCTAGCATATGACCCGGAGAAGCAAGGAGAAAAAAGAGTTTGTACCAAAAGGGCTTAGTTCTTTCGCAATATCAAAACGGTAAATAAACCACAAGTCAAGCTCAAACTTGTTTACGCCAGTGGGATTACCCAAAATACCCTTCCAAGAAATTTGGGATCTTCAAGGTATGTAAGAGTCAGTGAACTTTCCCCTACAAGGAACTCAATCTTCCCACTAACCTAATTCAAGAAGACCCTACTCTGCCTATGGAATAAAAAGACTTCCACAAACTTTACCACTAAGAAAGCATATGAAAAGTTCATATCGGAATTTCCTTTACAATCCATATCGGAATTTCCTTTACAACCCATAAAACATAAATTACTTTATACTCCTCTGTTTAAGGACAAGGGAATGAATTGTCTCAGTGATTGTGAGGTGTCACAGCCACTAGCTTGGTGGAGTTGAGTCCCACTTCAAGTCTACCCAGTCCCTTCACATGACCTTTGAACATCAACCATTACTTTCCCAAAAATCAATTATTTATTTATGCAGATCAAAGTTTCACTGCCATCTTGTAATAAGGACATGTGTTGTCCGCATATGTGATCACAACTGGTGATATATGAATTACTATCCCCACACACTGAAGTAAATAGATGTAGAAGACAAAGACTTGACAATAAAATCCAAGAAAGAAAAGTTGGGATCTAATCCTAAAGGATAATACATCCTAATCTCTTAGGTTGCCAAACTTTCTGTCATGGTCCAAAAACTTCATTAATGCTTCTTGCTTTCTCACAGTTTGATAGTAAAGATTCAAAACATCATATTCACATTCTAATGAAAATTAAACAATAATGTGAAGCAAAAAGAAACTCTCTCTCTCTCTCTCTCTATATATATATATAATTTGACAAGAATGAATGTGAAAAAAGAATCAGTTTTTGTGGTTGATTTTTCATACTGAATTGTTGATGTAATCAAGCCAAGAGACTGCATGAACAAAAAAAAAAAAAAAAGAAGAAGAAGAAAACCAGCTCAGATCATATGGTGAATTAAGGAAAAAAGATAAACTACAAGAAGCAATTTTCCGAAATAAAACTAAAAGTTCACTAACCAGCACGGAAT
>NW_011628055.1:482885-511473 GCF_000512975.1 Sesamum indicum | reverse complement strand
GGGGGGGCGCCCGCCACTGCTATCGCATGCTTGTTAGCGTCCAGTCCCTCAAGGTAGGGGCTGGCCAAAGGCTCTTCGACATGATTCTTAACCTTATCAGCAGAATTGGAGAAAGCCCACTTGCTCTTCTTGCCCTTATCCTTGGCCGGCGAGGAATCCGGCGACTTCTTGGAGCTTAAAAGTGAACGGAACCACCTGGTGGCCTTACCCATTTATCATTAACAGGGAGTGTAGAGGAGGTTTTAGCATTTTGATGGCATTTGACGGGGGAGCTGAGAGGCAGAGTGTAGTAGCAGTAGTAGTTAATGGGGGAGGGGGAGGTTTAAAGGAAGAGGAGGGAGGAAGGGGAGAGTGAGAGTGACGCGCTGTCGTGATGTTCTGGTGGTTGGGAGATGGGACCCCGGAGTTTTAAAGTAGGCGACAATTGACAGGTAACACTCTCTCTTTGCTCCCAATATCTTTTTATTTTTCTCAACCCAACAAAAATAAAAAAAATATATTTTTTTATACCTTTTTAAATTGATTATAATAATAATATTGTAATTAATATTATAAAATTAATTTTCTGAATTTATACTTGAGACTTTAAAACTCTTTATGGTGATTGCTGGGCAGAGATTTTGAATTAATTTTGTCGTCTACATATAATTATTTATGATTTCTTATTTTGTTATTTTTTATGAAATTGTTAATATATTTGATAGAATAAGTAGATTGTCTATATGCTTATATAGTGATTTATATTTCAATGAAATTATTGATATATTTGATAACGTTTAAAATAATTTAATATATTATGCTCTAATTGATTGTTTTTATTTTTTATTTTTTTTAAAAAAAAAAGAAAGAAAGAAAGAGGGAATATCATAATGTAATATTGATATATAACATGTAATTCTAAAAATTTCATTAAACTATTCTGGGTCTATTTCCGAAGCACTGACAACATACAGATTCCACTCCCCTTCAACACGAAGCCAAACTCGTTTTTCCCAGTTGCGACTGCTGATATCTTGGTCCCTTCAAAGTACCATTATTTGGCAGTTTGTACAGTTTTTGTGCATGTGACTCTATACTATGCTTGTAAATCAAATTAAATTTAATTAAATAAACTTATATTTATTATAATATAATATAATAAGTATAATATAATATATTATATTTATTATATAAATTAACTTATATTTAATCAAATTGAATTTGAATTAGAATTCCAACTTGTAAACTTGGTATTTATTATGCCACTTCTGTAGGGACGTGTAGGATAGAAGGATTTGTTAGTCGCATAATATGTTTTGTTAAGACCTAACTAAATTGATGTAGCAAATCCATGAAACATCATAATACCCCGTGTTTGTTTTCATTTGAAAAATTCGATAATAGTCCAGTGAAATAATTGACAAAAACATAAAAGTAGAAACAATTTCTCCACTCACCAAACAAACGCAACAATAAATTTGCATCAAACTTGATAATTGAGTAGACTGTCAAGAATAAACTTTTACTTCAAGTATTAAATGATAATCATAAACATCTACCGGTCATTATTAAGAGGAGGAACTAATTGTTCATTATTAGCATCAAGAAGTACGATTTCAGACAATAAGTTCAATACTGCACCTGATGCACTGATATTGACACATATCCTTTAAAAAAAAAGAAAATAGAATCTGTTCAATCTATGCAAGGCAACGAATGCAGCATGAACAAGCCGATATTCACCCGGGCATTTAACGTCAATCGAAAAATTAGATGCAAATTTACTTACTACCTGTGTTTTGGTCCCCACTTATGTAAATGAGAGATGCATAACAGAGCAGACAGTGATGGAAACCAAACAGTCATCAACTAGCAAGCTCCATCCCCGCAATAGGGAAAAAAAGCAAATCTTCCTCCCTTGATTCTTATCTCCATCTTGTACAAGATCAGTCCTTCGACACAATAAAAGATCTCTCTCTCTCTCTGCAACATTTAATGAGTTTAACATGAGAGGATAAGGTTGAAATAGGACCAATACTGCATTCCGGCTTGACTTTATTCCCGGATCCAAACTATTGTGCATAACTCATAATACCCAAAATTGTATCTAGTTTGGGTCGGGTGTGAGACTAAATCCAAGCAGATAATAGACTTAACAAGCATACATATAAACTGGTCCAAAGGCAGAACATTTTTCACTATCAAATAAGAAGCGAGATTAAAAGAGTCATTAAATGGGGAAAAAAAGAAAAAATTGAAAGAGCTGACATAAATCGGAGATAATCCAAATACTTGCATGTATTTACAAGGAGAAAAGTTTTGAAACATTTTGGTGCTTCATATTCACTTCTATAGTTTCAAACCATAGAACTGCTAAGTCTACTGTTCCAGATCACCTCAGCGCTTTTGAGAGAACTTTGGCGTACTACATCTTTCAAATTTTGTGTTCCCATGGGAGATAAACAACTGCCCACTCTTGCTGAGCCTTCAATGTGACAGGAATCACAAATGGACATGGGTGCCCCTTAGATGATTCTCTGAGGTGCCATATTGACTTGCAGCTATCGCAAACAATGCATAAAAGTAATCCACCCCTAGCACCATCGTTGTATACGCTTACAATCATGTGATGCATAGCAGAAGGAACCAGCAGTAGCCCGAGAACCATATTGCTCAAGCGCATTGTTAAAATAACTCAATCTAGCTTACCTAGTGTTACCATTGAACATTTGCTAGAGGATGGAGCGCAAGAAAATGCCTCCAGACAATTCCCTTCTGTCAAATATAATTCTCACGTAGTGTTCCTAATTCTGCAACATCCCAAACGGAGCAATCAGTCTTACTAAAATATTAAAGCAATTTGGTGGCGGATTGCATAAGGACAAAAGACAGATGACCTCCCTCACTTTGGTTAGTGGAAGACACATCTCATAATGCAAAAGGCTATACTTCCACCCAATCCCGCCCATATAGAATAAGTCTTAAAATATGGATGGAAGAATAAGAATAAGCCGGGGAAAAACAAAGAAAAAATCAGAAGGTAACACATAGCAACCAGAGAATTAACAACCATTTCCCACTCTCAAGAAGACTGCAAAACCAACCTTGTCAATACTGAATTCCATTCTATGACTGTCGTCTGCAATACACCAGTTTCATATGCCTCACTAGGTAAAACTGGGTAAATCTTGAATGTCACTTTTTTCATTTTTGTATTGTATATCCAACATGGCTGAAACTCCTGCCACAGCATTTAAATACATTGAACGTTGGACCCTGCTTAGGAGAGATCTCTCAATTTATGTTCTAAACACCTGCAGCTCTGTATCTGTGATTATAATGCATGAATGATGAAGAATGTGTGTGTTGGCTGTCATCCATCACCTGCACGTGCATAATGAGAGAGCAACTTTATTTAGTCAGAAAAATGTTCCCTTTAGAAACAAATGTAATGCCTAATTTATTAATCCCTACCAAATTATACATTACCTGCTTCATCTGGGTACCATTTGACATCGGATCCTGGAACTGGTTACGAATCAAAGAGTCCTGTGAAGTACAAGAGCAGTGCTTAGACAACATAAAGCATTTATGTAGTGAATGCAAAACATTGTGATGGTCGCTGGAAAGAACTTACCTGTAGGAATTGAGCATGGCTAGGAGAATGATGTTGGTTAGAGTAGAAGTTCGGTGACTCATACATGTTAGGATTAGATTGTTGGTTAATGGCTAAATTAGAAGTTTGATACATGCTTTGAACCATGTGATTTGCTTCAACGGTGTATAAGCCCTTCCATAGAAATACAATATATGGTCAACACTCTCGTAAAATAGATAGTATACAGAAAACAGTTACATGGGAAATCTTAAAATTTCACCAATCTAACCTGTGTAAGTGGACTCAATGAAGGCGTCGGACTAGGGGATGAAATGTACGTAGAAGGGCCACATGCAACAGATAGAACTGTCTCAGGTGGAGATGGACGAACAGCCAGACCACCACTTACACCAGGGATTGGATCATCACAATGATTCAGTTGATCTTTATTAGGTACCATATTCTCTGTTTCAGTAGTTCCTTTCAACACATCAACACCCTGACCCTCAAAATCATTTCTATCAAGATCAGCATCAGCTAGTTCGTTATCAGAAGCACAAGTGCCTTTAGCTTCCTCGAAGGTGTTAAAATGCAAGATTCTTTCAACCCCTTGCATGACCTCATTGAGTTGTCTTGCAGCAAATTCAAAGGCCGTATCAGATTCAGCAGCTCTAGCAGATATCTTAATTATATTACGACACAGATCTTTGTAACGAGTGGCAACTATCTTTCTGTTGTCATCCTCTGGATAACTGTCACTTTCTCCAACAGGTAAAATCCTTGCATCTTTTGTCCATCTCCTCAAGATGTAATAAGATGGAACAACCTTTATATTCTGATGATCAAGCACTTTTAAGGCATGGCTGCACAAGAAACCCACATGCTCAAACTTCATACAGTTGCAAGAGACAGTTCCATCCAGAGAATTATATATGACCAAAAATTCTCTAGATTTTCCATATGTTTTAACTTTGAAATCAAATCTTGAATCTCGCTCACCACACTTGTTCACGACAACATTTAAACACTTCTCATATTCTCTCTGAAATACTTTAAATGCCATTGGTGTATAAGTCTCACTGGGATACTTTAATAAAACTGCATTAGCCATCAAAACTGGAGCTTGTCTTCCCATGTCAAGTGTAGACTCTAGTTCTCTGTACCTTTGTTCATTGACCACACTCTCAAAATGCTTGAAAAACTGAAGCATATCAATGTCAGGGCCTAAGTAGCTTCTGAGTCTATCAGACATCAGCTCAACTAGATGCGTGCCATTTCTTTCGATGAAGAAGGTATTTCTACCATATGCTACAGCCCATTTTTCTTTTTCCCTAAACATCCATCTCAACCATGCATTATGACGCAGGCCATGTTTCTCCAACATAGAATCCCATGCCTGAATAAAATCTTCTTCCTGCTCATGACCAAAGATGCAATTCCTAAAATCACCGGTGAAAGATTCATATTCATTTACCACATGGCGAAGATGTTTAAGAGCAATCAGATACATCTGCCAGGCACATATACAGTGACTTGTTTCCGGTAATACTGCATGAATAGCTTGAACAACTGTTGCATCCTGATCTGACAGAATGAATTTAGGTTTCTTACCAGACATTGCTTCAACAAAAGTTCGCACTAGCCATTTGAAGGAATTAACACTGTCATCATATAAAAAAGCAGCACCAAAAGTCACCGCCTGTCTGTGGTTATTAAGTCCGACAAACTGCACAAAAGGTCGAGAATTTGCATTCCTTGCGCATGATGTATCTAGACAAACAACATCACCAAAATGGCCATATTCCACAATCATATTGTCATCTGCCCAAAATATGTTGCTTACCTTATCATCAATATCAAGTTGTACTGAGTAAAAGAATGAAGGATTTTCAAAATGTTGCCTCTGGAAATAATACATAAGACGTGCTGCATCTCCTTCCTTCATATCTCTTGTCCTTCCAGAGCTCAAGAAAACTTCATCACTTACTTGAAGGTCATCAAAATTATCCGGAGGGCAAAATCGTATACCTAACAACTGAAAAGATAGATTTGAATGAATCTCTTTGTTCTTCATGGAGTCAGTTTCAGAAAACTCAGTAGAGTTCCCTTTACCAAATAATGGTGATTCCAGTAACTTCTGAGCTTTAGTCAGGTTTACATCCTCATGATTGTGCTCTGCTTCAAACTGTGTGACAAGATATTTTCCATGAGGTTGACGAGTTACTACCATGTGTGCTAAACAACCTGTTCTCGTTTCCTTGCGATGCTTCTTCACATTAACATCTCTCTTGTCTTTCTTCCGATGACCTTGTCTAGAACAGGTAAACTTTCTGGACATCACCCGACCATGGACCTTACTCCTGTTGACCCAATCCTTTCTTACACTGAACCCTACCAACTCAGCATACTTATTGTAAAATCTGTATGCTTGCTCATCTGATTCAAACTCTGTACCAATTTTGAGCACTTCATGTTTTGACGAACAACTGGAATGAACCCCTTTAGGATTGGATGATTTCGGGCTACGACACTCATGCTCCACATTCAAGTCCAAATTATTTGACATTCTGACGTCCATATGCTCGTCATGAGTTACGAGAACGTCACCCTCGTCTACATCCATGACCTTTCACACGACTGCAAAAACAAGATAGCGATAATTATTTGAATAAAAATCCAGATATGGTTACAAATGTGAGAACGAAGAATCAAATTCTTGGAGTCATATGTCAAACACAAGCGTGACTTCCTTAAATATCGTTTCCTATAATTTTTTTACGAACATGTTAGGTGGCACTCGTAGCAAGAGAAAGAACCAATTAACCCCAAACACAATCATATTCTTCTCTCAAAAAATTGAGTTCTAATGGGAAAAATCTTCTATCAAAGAACAAAGGCCCAACAAGATAACATCTTCTTCTCTCAAATTATTCTCTGTGAAGCCGACAAATTCATCCCCACTAAACATCAATAGCCATCTAGAGTTTAATTGGGGGAAAAAAACACATAGGGCAAATACTATTGCTGGATGATTGACGCCATCCGCGTAAAGGTTGACGATTTGGAACCACCGAACTTACTGGTGGGAGCCTGGCAATTGAATTATAGCTCGGAAGTGTACCTAATGCATAAAGCAGCTAGACTATTGCAGTGAAGAAGCAAAGGCGGAATTCACAACTTACTCGGTGTTAGATAAGCCTCAATAATAGTGGTCATCGTCGATACCGAACCTCCTGCAAGGGACGCCGGAGCCTGCCGATAAAACAAATTGCGCAGTGGTATAGTTTTGGATGTGTAAGATAGATGAGTAGAGAAGACGGCGATCAGGGTAGCGTCAGGTTGGATGCATCGTGCTGCGGTGGCGGGAGCCGGAGAAAGGCGTGAAGAGCAAATCAGTAGAATTTTCTTTTTTCTTTTTCTTTTACTTTTTTGGCAAAAAAGGGATAGGGTAGCTGTGTTTTCCGATTCGGATTATTCAAGTGCGTCCGGTCTCATAAAACCCACCCGTGTTAAATTTTTGGGTGGGTGGGTTTGAAATTCCGCGGGTACGATTCGGACCCGCTCTCTGACTCCTTTACGGGCGTGATTTTGAGGGCAAAATACTTCTTCATGTCCAATTTTTCAATATAACTTCAAATTAGTTCTAACATTTTAATTAACTTTAATTTGGTCCCTCCTAATTTTCCAACACCAAGCCGGTGTTTGCAAAAAAAGTGGTTTTTAGTTTATAACTTAATTTTCGTTGAGAAAGAGTTATTGCAAAGATAATTTTTTGCTTTTCAGTATCTAAACTTAAGTTTTAAAAGAAAGTTAGAAGCTAAAAGCATCAAACCCTACCCAATATTTAAAATTCAACCCAACTTCATCCGTAGCACGGTCCGAATCCAAAAAAAATAAGCTGGATAAAAGAAAAAACTCGTAGGTGTCAACAAATTATTTATTTTTTTAAGAACTGCTCGGTCCAACTGTTCGATTAATAAACTGCTCGGTCCAACTGTTCGATTAATAAACTGCTCGAACAGATGTTAGGCACAAGCGGTTTGAACGATTTGTCTTATTATGACTTGACTTTTTTTTTTTAATATTTTTCTAAAGGGGATTTGTAGATTGACTTTTATTATTCAGTAAATTATATTTTGTCATCCGAACTATATCTATTTTTATACTTTGGCATCTGAACTTCTTTTTGTATCAATTGCCATCTAAACTTTGTGAAATTTACACTTTAACATATATGATATTTTTTTTTTTTTGGCTGATTTTGCACTAAAATATCACATGTACACTACATGTGATTTTTTTTGACAAATTTTGTAGAAAAATAGTTATAAAAGGCAAAGTACTTTAGATACCAAAGTGTAAAAACGAGTAAGTTTGAATAACAAAATGTAATATATCCTTTATTATTTAAACTTCGAATATTTATTTTGTGCAATATTGCTTGTATTTAATCTTTATTAATTTGTTTTTAGATTTTACTTTTATCATATGATATATCATATTGAAATATTAATATTAAAGAAAAAAGAGTGAAATGCAAAAAAGATAGATTTTGAACTATATTAATATTATTTATTATTTAAAATTAATTTTAATATATTAATAATTATTTATGACATAAATATGTTTCACTGGTCCCACCACAGATTATCGAGTTCAGATGAATTTCAATTCGATCCAACATGAATCGAATATTATTTATTATTTAAAATTAATTTTAATATATTAATAATTATTTATGACATAAATATGTTTCACTGGTCCCACCACAGATTATCGAGTTCAGATGAATTTCAATTCGATCAAACATGAATCGAGTTCGAACAGTTTAATAATTTCAATGATATTTTATTATTTCTTTAACTAATTAAATCGAACACAACCTTAACTAGAAAGCTCATCGAACTACAAATTATATTGAGTTTAATTAGATCGAATTACATAAATTACCTTATCATTTACAAAATTATTAATACGTTTCTTGAAATGGTGATTGTAAATTACATCGAAGCCCCTTTCAAGGGTTGGGCTGTATTTATAAGTTTATAAATGCAATCATATATTTGTGTAATTAGATCAAATTTCAAGAGATGTCGTTGTAAATTTTATTCTATTTCTTTATACTCACTACAAGAAATATAACATTACTCATAGATAATTGCTATGGTTAAAAATTAATAATCGTAGTAAAAAGTCAACGATCATGCCCACCAACAATTGTTGGTCGTAATTTTTGGGGCTGTGGTTAATACATTTGTCATGACTAAAAATCATATCAAAAAATTCGGCATGGCTCATAATCATAGCAAAAATAATTTTCATGGTAAATACGTTAAATTTTTGTATCGATTTTTATTTCATTGTGGTCAATAATAATTATTTACCATGAGTTTAATCCATACCTAATAAAATAGTAGGCAATAGTAATTTTTTTTACTATCAATATATTATTATGTAAGTTTAATGATATTAGCTTAATAAAGAAATATAATCTTCTCACAATATTGTAGTCACTTAAGCGACTTGTGACTAAATTTTCAGAAATAAGCAATTAATAATATAATTTAGACAGTTAATTAAGAAAAAAAGACATCTCTGTTTATTATTTCATAACATTTTTGGTCTTGTCTGACCTCTCACACATTCACTGGAAATCCTAAAATATTGCAGACAGGAGGAGACAGCAGGATTACACCTAAAGATAAAAGGAAGACAAACACTCAAAACCACTCTTGAATTTCAGCATTATTGGCAATTACCAGCAATCCCACCTCAGTTTCCTGCAATACAGAACCGAAATTAAGAAACACAACATAATAGGAAATCACGAGCAACAAATGCTGTCTGATCACAAAATTTAATAATAGACCACTTGATGCCTCACGGGAGTGCGTGATTCATTTTCCTGTTTTGGTGAAATTTCTTAAATTTACATACTTATTTGTTTATCATTTCCCCCTATTTACGATAGTACTTGCAAAATTGTTTACAAGTGAATTTTGAGAAAATTCTTTCTCGAACTATATTTGATCGAATGGAATTAATCACAAATCATGTATAGATACAAGGAACGTATAGCAAATTATATGCATCAAAGGATTTATGGGGACTAACCACCGCAATTGAGGGGAGGAAGGTTGCACTGGGTAGGGATTTGGGAGGCGATCCGCAATGTGCTACACATACAGTCATGGTCGATCGCCTGGAGGGCACCACAACACTCAGGGCTAGGTGTGGTGCTGCTGGAAGACCCAGGCACGGCAAATGGCGCACACACATTGAGGCTTGATAGTGAGGAAGAGCAAGTTTGAGCCTGAAACTGGGCAGTGATAAGTTGGCTCTGAGACACCAGCGCAACCAACATCACTAGAGGGAGAACGGACTTCGTTATTGCCATTGTTGAGTGTCGTCTTTCTTCTATTGTATTTGTTGTGTGATTGACGATTCCAAATACGTACCGTCTATTTATAGTTGCCAAATAGAGGGTGTTTAGGTATGTGTTAACGTTTTGCATGAGGGACCTAATTGGGATGTGTATGTCACAGCCTTTGTGCTTTGGCTCCTATCCTAGAGGTAAAATTCTTGAACGGCTCTTACGCAACACACCCGAGTCATGCAGACCATTGAATGATACACACTGCAGAAAGACTAGTCACTTGGGATGTGTGTGTCACCCCATCTGTGCTTTGAGGTATCAAGAATGAGCAAACTATAATGAATTAATTAATGCAATGTGACAAGAAAACCAGACAACTATATTGAAAGAAAATACAGACAAAGGATGCAATAATCGTAGAATCTTAAGCTTGTTGATCAGCAGTAGCTGGAGCCGTCCAATACAACTTTACTGCAAACAGAAGCTTTTCCCTCTCCAACGGCCCATCCTCATGATCAACAATCTGGCTATCCCAGTTCAGTCCATCTGCAATTCTCTTCACCTTCACCAGTATATCTACATCGTCCCGTATAATCAAACTCCCTTCGGGCCGTAAAATCCTGTCCATTTCTAACATAATATCGTCCATTTCACACCTATACAACACCAAAATCCAAGAAAACCGTTCATCGTTGGCTCATGTTTGAATGCAGCAAACATTGAAAAAACCGATGTTTTACCTGTCTTTGTAGAGTGTAAAAATGGAGTCGGCATGAATGAGATCGTAAGTTCTAGGATACGTTGACATTGCTTCGCACCTGCACAAAATTAATTAATAGGATACCGTTGTGTGGAAGGGGTATTGATATGGTGCTAAGTGATATATAACATACCAGCTCTGATAAGTTCCAATCAATCCACGTTCGTAGATAACGCCGAGTGTGTTGATCTTAGCCTCGACCGGGACTACATTCATCACCCAGAGCGGATCTCCGACCAAATTAGCAGCAAATCCGCCCAAGAACGCATTCATGTCAAGGATGTTGCGGTACCTTCCCGCTTGGCCAAGTTGGTTGTTAACGGTTTTATAATACGAGACTCTCCTGTTCCATAGTTGCAAGTCTTGCTGAAAAGTGTCAGGGGTTACCCCATTTATTGTTCCCTTGCTAATCCTCGGTGGTATGGCGTTTAACCGTTTCGGCCATTTCTCTAGTTTCCCACCGGCGACCTCTTCGTTGTTGGAGACTTCAGGCAAGGGGGTCAAACAAGTCTCTAAGCTTGTGTACCTACCAAAAAGATGATCCAAATTAGTGAAAAACATGATCGATATTTATTGCGCTCGTCGATAATTTAGACCGATAAGCATGACAAACCAAGCTTTATCTGGATCCTGGCTGCTACAGAACAGCGGGCGCTTGAAAACCTTTCGGAATTTTTTGCACTGCAAATGATTGGCCGGCTTCTGCCATATAGCAATATCGTCCTTCTCGACCAACTTTTTCCAACACAAACTCTTGGTTACATTCTCAATTTGCATTTGCTCCGCATTCAAATCCTCGCGCGACCTCTCCCACCCTCTCCAATACTTCCTCCACCGGATCGGTGGACCTGAGAGGATCCAATATCCGCCCGGCCTCAAAATCCGGTCGACTTCAATCAAGTACGCTCCATCTAAAAGAAAATCAGGCCCGAAGTCTTAACTCATAAAATCATAGCGAAAACTTCAATAAATTAACACCAAAATCTCGTGGATTACCATATTGACCCCATGGAATGAGGCAACGGGAACAATGAGCCATGTCAAACGCCCTGGATGGATACGGAAGCCTCTTCGAGGCAATAACACCAATCAACGCCGGAACTCCTCGCTCCAACGCAAATTGCACTTGAGCTTCATGTGTATCCCTCGGTGCAAATGATATCGGAAGGATATTTCGCGATAATAGATAAGCTCCCCAGCTAGCAACCTACAACCTTAAAATATCAGAAAAAATAATCCCAAGAGCCAAAATCATTCGCATCCCTTAAATTTGACATTGTAAAAGTAAATACATTGTACAAAGTCTTTTGTTTTACGTATGATCACTTAGATTGTTACATTGTACAAAGTCTTTTGTTTTACGTATGATCACTTAGATTGTTACTACATGCATCATTGACAGCTCTGTTATTACAGGAGAATCTTCGGAGTTGCAAGTCCCTGAGATGTTAGGTAGCCAATTCAGACAAATGTCAGAGCAGAAAATGGAAAATTTTAGCAACAATAGAACTCAGGATTACTATTACGCAAAACGACAATATGCATGGGGGTGCCTGCCAGGTGTTGTCTACCAGGTTCTCTCTGTGCATGGACTTCTTGTCAGAAAAAAACAAAAAAAAAAAAGAAAAAAGGAAAGCTGGTGTAAAGTTTCTGACTACTCCACTAATTAAAATACCAAAGCACATAACTTTTTGGGTAAATTGCGCTTGACACCCTGAAGTTATGTCAAAATTTATAAATATCCTTTATTTTTTATAAAATTATAATTAAATATTGAGATTATAAATATAATTGCAATTACATATTCTAAAAAGTACTATACTAGCACCTCTTCAACGAGTGTAGCTATAATTTTACAAAATATATAAGGTATTTATGTAATTTGGCATAACTTCAAGGGGTTTCAATATACTTTGTCTTAACTTTTTTTCAGTCATAATTTGGACATTATGTCCGGTACGTACAAATGTTAAAGAACGCCATCTTTTTTATAGGAATTATGTAGTATTAATACAACATAAATATTATTATTGATCTGCTATAATTTTGTCGTATCAGCACGACATTTATGTTGTTACTAATGTGTTATGATCTATACCATTTGAATTTTTTTTTTTTAAAAAAAAAACCTATATGGGAAGTACATTATTTGCACTTCAAGTTCCAATAATAGTACTTTTAATTCATTTATATTATCCATTATGCCACAAATATTGTCTGTAATCAAGAAATCTTGTCCTTAATTACCTAACATGTCCATTCATAAACATATCTTTTAAAATTTGGAGTCCGTCCTTTTAGGTAAATATAAATACATGAAATCGAAGAGAAAACAAACAAAGCATGGGACAAACACCCAATTGATCAACCAAGTTCTGTAACAAAAACGTAAATTAATTTATTATCTTTCTGCATTTTTTTATTTTGATCTGAAAATTAAAATCATTTCAAGGGCTATTTTTTATTTTTTTGGAAAGAATAAAATTTTCATTTACCAAAATATCTGTATTTTTATACTTGAAAATAAGTAAATAAATTGCGTATTTTTAGATGGCAAGTTGATTTATTCAATAACTTAAATATTTTCACGAAATAAATATACTACCAAATAATTAAATAGTAAAATAAATTAATTGCGCTTAAAATGATTGTAGTAAATGGCATACAACAATACAAAATTAAATGAAAATAAATCAAATTATGGAAATAATTAAATTTTTTAAGAGAGAATTTGTTAAATATTAATTATACAAAAATTATGAAAATTAAATTTCAAATAATGGAAACAATTAAATTGGAGAGAGAGAGAGAGAGAGCTTACTCCACAGCCAGTATCAATGGCGGTCCTAATGGACCCATCTTTGAGATTAATCAACTTTCCGATATCATCAATGTAAGCATCAGCGCCGTTCGGGAACATGGTGCCGCCGCCGGGGAACCTGAACCGGTCGCCCTCGAATCGAATCCAGTTCTGGACCGCTTTCTCCACCGTCAACTCCTTGTGCGGCACATTCGCGTACCACACCAGATCCCTGCTCACCGGCCACTTAAACGGGTTCTTGTACCCGTACGGCGCCGGCACACGGCATCTCAGCCGCTCCTTTTTCTCCGGGCAGTGTCTCTCTCTGTAAATAAGCCTATCCCTCGGGAATTTCAGCGACCTCTTTTGGTCCTCACAGGGGGTGTACTCGCTGTACTTAATGCTGCATGGGGGGTATGTGGAGGAGGCGAGAGTGGCGGCGCCTTCATCGACTGCGGCGGAGTGGTGGGTGGCGAAGTCTAGTTTGGTGGTTGCAGTGGGGGAGCCAGGTTGAGTGATGGAGGCGCTGGTGTTCCGGGGAACGGAGAAACAAGGGATGGTGGCGGAGGGGGTGGTGGCGCCGCCGTGTTGCCAGGCGCCGAACAGGTAGGAGAGGGAGCAGAGGATGGTTAGGATGGCCAACGAGTAGAGTTTGGGTTTCTTGAGGTGGTTGGCGGCGGAGGAGGAGGCGGAGGCGGGCGTGGGTTTGGAGAGCGGAGTGTAGTATGGTGGGCTTGGACCCCCCATATTTGATTTTCTCTCCTCCAACTTCTTTCTTGTTAGAGATTTGGGAAGGGAGACGAGTAGTAAGTAGTACTTAAGGCTCAAGTTTTGATTTAGATTAACCTAAAATTATAATTAATTAATTATCATAATTTTATTTTGGGAAAAACAAATTAAATATCTGGGGAAGTTTGTGAATATTTAAATAAGGTTATCTGGAGAGTGATATGTGATGATGGGGATTATTTGGTTTTTCAAGAATGGGATTGGGGGAGGTGAGAAGAATAAACTCTTACATGCTCCTTTCTCATATATATATATATATATATATTTTATAGTTTATATTTTTATTTATTTATATTAATATATTAATTAAACAGATATATTATTTAATTATTGAGAGATTGAATAATCGTATATATACTTATAATTTTAGATGAATAAGAATTTTATGTACGTGATGTTACGAAGGTGCTTGCAAACACTTATTTATTGCGGAATAAGGTGAAAAGAGTGTTTTATTTTACAATTTTTGTTTTTGAATTATTTAAATTAAAAATTATAAACAATTTTCATATCAATTCTTACGGCTTAATTGATAAATTTATAATATTAATTTTGTTTTTTATTCAAATATATAAAAAATGAGACACAATGAATAGGAAAGAAAAGGGAAATGACAGAGCAACAGGAAAATAATATTTATTTCTATGAAAGTAACATTAATTTCTGCAACAGGTGGTGGTATTCTTTCTTACCACATTAATTTACTATTTAAAGGAAAACAAAATATATATATATATATGTATTGTTGCAGTGGTCTTCTCTTCTTCATGAGTTGGACTTCAGAATCTCAGACAGAGAGAAAATGAAAAATAATGAGTGGGGTCAGACTGGGTGAGGGGAGGGCCGAATAGATCCTGTCCCAGATTAGTACTTGTACCACGTCCTTGTCTGCATTGTACGTGTGAGATTCAGCAAAGGGAGGTGGGGGTGGGGTGGGGAGGGGTGTTTGTCTTCCCCAAGTTAATTATATTTAGGATAATTACAAAATATGAATTTAGTATAATTATACAAATGTAGATTTTTTCTAATTTAAAAAATTACATCTAATATTTTTAAGATTTGCTTCTATCTAACAAACAAGTTATTTTATTAGTTAAAATTAACTGAATTTGCTTATATTAATAAAAAATTGAATGAAAATTTATATTTGCGTTTTATTGACTTATTACTAATTTATTGCAAGTTAAATAATTTTTTTTCCAACTAAACTACCTTATAGCAATGAAGATATATCTTCTCACATGCATTAACGCATGAAAACATATGAAGAGTAATTTGGTTATAAAAAAATATTATAAATAAAAAATCTCATCTTATCTTAAACATTAATACTCGTCTAAACAAACTTTTATCTTGAGAACGAGATTGTTAATTTAATTTGTATTTATCTTAATTCTTTTAAAATATTAATATACCATCTAATATATATTTAAAATAACATATCAATGCAATCGAAATTTTTAAATCAACAAATATATTGAAATTAAATAAAGAGAAAAGATTTTTTTTTAATTCTTTTAATTCACTTTAAATAAACCTGCTCATATGCATTAATACGTGAAGATATATGGGAATAATTTGGTTATAAAAAAAAATTTATTTGATTTGTAATAAGTCGGTAATAAGTCAATAGTGGTAAAAATAAGTTTTCTTTCCCGATGTTCTATCAAAAAATTCGATGAATTTTTACTAATGGGAACTTATTTATTAGATGGAAACAAACCTCAGGGTGCTAATATAATTTTTCAAACCATAAGGGGTCTACATATAATTTCACCAAATATCAGTGAAGGAGACTGTAATTATCCATTATATTTAGATCTCTTTAAAAATAGAAAATTATATACTTTGAAAAAAAATAAATTTATATGTATAAATTCTTTAGAGATTCTCTGTGTATATATAATTCTCTTTTTGTTAGAATTTGGACGAAAAATGTTCAAATAACCAAAATAAATACATAAGTTTTTAATTGTTCCCCCCTCAATTAACATTCACATGTATGTTTTTGTACTTATAGAGGAATAAATGTAATATACATATATATGAAGTGAGGTTGACGCTATTATATTTAATCTCTTATAAGTAAAGAATTATTACATAAAAATATTAAATATGATAGACAAATTATAATTTTATGTAATGTTTTGCTAATGTCCATATTTTTGCATCCAATTTTTAATGAAAGGGGGTCAAATAAAAAGAATGCATTTTTGGAAGGGGTGTAAATATAATTATAAAACTTTTTTGATAAAAATTATAATTTTATATTTTTAGAAGGGGTCCAATTGTAATTAACCCTTTATTTTTTTGTAAATACATATGATCATTCATTATATTTGAATGTGAAGAGTAGTTAATCTTGGATAATATTGAGTTATTGACTAATCTCAATTTATTAAAGAAATTTTAAAAATTTAACTTAGCTGGTAACCATTAAATGACTATCTTAGCACTAGGACAAATATTAACTTTTTGTTATTTTTAATTATTATGGTCTCAAAATAATTACTATGGTCAAAACAATAAAAATTAATCACATCTTTGTAATGGTCATTAGACGTTGTTTCTACTAGTGAGGCTAAAATATCAGCTATAGCTAAAATCATGGCAAATGATTTGGTCATCGCTAAAATCATGATAAATATCAATCAATCATGGTAAATTTTTCACTTTGATTTTATCCGACTATAATTAATAGTATTACTTTACCATAATTTTTAAGTCGTGGCCATCTATAACATAGTGATTTTTTTTTTTTTGTCTTTTGGATAAATAATTACTATGCGGAAAAAAAAATATCATCTGGCCGATAAATATATATTTATATATATTTTTTGGATATTTGTCATAGTTTATATCATGGCTAATATTTTGGGCGCACTTGCAAAAACAACGGCTAATGGATGTTGCAAACTTGTAATTGATTTGTATTTGTCACAATTTTTTTCTTTTGACTATAGTAATTTACCGTTGCGAAAAATATATTTTTGCCAATGCAAAGTAAGTCTGGTCAGAATTAAATCTATTTCTGCCAGTGGGAGCTTGCTTAATTAGTTGGTGAAATTAGGGTCCACTGATCGATAAATTATAATTTTGAGTCTCATCAATGTAAGATTGTTGGTTTATTTTAATAATTGTTGTTGATCTACGGTAATAATAATTATTGATTAGTAATCATACATATTTGACAGAAATCACTCATTTTTTTTTTTTGTGTAATTACAAAAAATCATCAATGACAACTAAAAGAAAGGGTAGTTTGTGTAGTATTGTCGACGTTTTTGGGGTGTATGTGTATTTTTTAAAAATTTAGGGTGATTTATATAAATGATATTGACTTTTCTAATATATGTATGTGTAATTTTTCAAGAATAAGTGATTGTGTAAATAGACACAAGTCTCGGGCATAGACATAATTATCTATTTTTTTGTAATGGTGGATTCACAGCTTTTATTAATAGAAAATTAACAAGTATTAATTGCACCGTTGAAAAAAGGTGTAGTTTATATAAATAAAATACAAATTTGGATTTACGTGCAGATGATAACAAATCGATGTCATAGAAGTTGCTGATCCTCCGGAGTTCAAATTGAAATAAGTCATTTTGGTACGTACGAGGCCTACTATGTTAATAATATATTGTAATAATACATATCGGGAAACAGGAAAATCAACACTATCAATTAATTCCAATTAAAATTAAATTGAAAAAGGTGTTCTAATTATCTTCGTTCAGATTATTTTACAAGTTTTCTGGCTATCTGGTGGGATATTATTAGAATTTATTTATAAATTTAGTTTTAAAAATAATTATTTCTACGCACATTTGCACAAAATCTCTGACTTTTTTTTTGTATAAAAGTATATTTTAAGAGATTGGAGTGTTAAATTCATCACGTATTTGTTCTTTTTTCCCCTTAATTTGTGCAAAATTTTATAAGTGAAAATCTTATTTAAAAACTATGATAAAGCTTGACTCCAAAAGTAAAATATTAGGGTAAATTACAGTTACCTTCTCCGAAATTTATCATGATTATAATTATTACCTCATCATTGCTTTAAAAGTTTCAAATACCCCTTTTATTTTAACATCCGTTTTATAACGAGCTCATTTTGTTATGTCTCTATCCGTTTTTTGTTGTGAACTGATCAAAATACTTTTTCTGGATTATGAACATAATTTTATTTATTTTTTAAATTTTCTAAAATATTTTTTTTTTCTGAACAAATATGCCCCGTGGATAATTTACTTTACTCACCATCAATTTTTTTTTAAAAAATATGATTCAGCAAATATAAAATAGTAATTCCACCTCACTGTTTAGGGGGTATAGAATTATTTTCTATCTGATGAAAAGATTTATAATTTTTCAAATAAGAAAAAGTGTTCATAACAATGACAAATTTCAGAAAATATGATCGTAATCTGTTCTCTCTATATATATTATACAAGAGAATTAATTCAATGTAAATATTCATTGTATCTAACAAATGAGGGAAACAGGGACTGCTTGAAAGTTAAGGAAAAGCAACCTTAAGTAGGAATAGGATGAGGCAGTCAAACATCATGTGCAAACATGCCAAAAATAGCAGTTAATTACTTCCATCTTGTTTTCACACAAGAGAGCTAACGTTTACTACTCATGAGCAAAATTTCTTGAATATCTCAAGCCATTTTCTTACAAACTCTAGGAATGAGTTGGAGAGGTTGTTTCTTTCTCAGAATCAGAAGGTACATTTCATTCATGTTGAGCTCACTCGGGTCGTTGTATCCTGGAAGAAACCAATTGAAGGAGTTGATCAAAGAAGCCACAACATATGGAACTGTCCTAGCAGCCATAGGCAATCCGGGGCACATTCTTCGGCCGCCACCAAAGGGTACATACTCAAAGTCATTTCCCCTAAAATCCAAACTAGAGTCAAGAAATCGTTCCGGTATGAAACGAGATGGGTCATCCCATATGGAGGGGTCACAAGCCATTGCCCATGTGTTGATTATAACTTGGCTGCCCTTAGGGATTATGTAATCCATCACTTTGGACGATTGGATTGCTCGACGAGGGAGCAGAAATGGAATAGTGGGATGCAACCTTAACGATTCTTTTATACAGGCTTGTAGAAATGGGAGATCCATGAGTTCGGATTCGTGTATGGTTTTGTTTCCAATTCTGACAGTAAGTTCATCACGAAGTTTGGACGTGGCGTCCTTATTTTTCATTAGATCTGCTAATGCCCAAATGATAGTTGAAGTTGTTGTGTCTGTCCCTGCAAGTAACAGCTCCTACACATATATATATATATACAAATTACAAACAATCATGCAATATTTCAGAGTCTTAGAATGTAAGAGAAACATATATAGCTCCAAATTTAGTCCAATGTGAGAAACATACCAATAGCAAGTGGTTGATGTGATTATCACTAAGCCCAATTTCAAGTAAAGAATCCAAGAAATCTTCTTGAGCCCCAACACCTTTACTTCTTTGATCTCTTCTTTCTCCGACAATATCCTGCCAAATTGCAAATATTTTCTCAGTAATTTTCCTGACCTTCTTCTGCATGCCCTGAATGTCCAATTCATGCAGTATTGGGAAAAGATCTGCCACATTCGTAGCAGCTATCAAATTCAAAAACTGTTTTGTCAACTCCTTCAACTCAGGCCCGGCACCACTGCCGTCAGGCCCGAATCCGATAACATCCCTGGAGAGCAAGATGTTATACATTGTGTTAAAAACCAGGTTATATATAACTTCACTCATGTTCACCAACTGCCCTTCTCGTTCTTTCAAGAACTTCACCATGTTCACCACGTTCCTCTCCCTGATCTCGACCTGTCTTTCAATGGCTTTAACTGAGAACAGACCGGCCCGACAAATGGACCTCAGGTGCTTCCACTGGTCATTACACTCGCTCGCAAAACCAATCCAATACTGGTTGAGTTTCGGGCATGAGGCCGGTTGAGTATACGAAAGATGTCTACCAGACAACACCCGGTCATGGGTTTTAAGTATTTCCATGGCAGCCTTCACCGAAGACCCCACCACGACAAGCCGAGCACCCATCCTCAGCGACATGATCGGGCCGTAAGTTCGGGCCATCCTGGAAAGCTTGATGTGTGGATCTTCCCGGACCTGGAGAAAATTTCCAATGACGGGCCACGGAAATGGCCCTGGAGGAATCGCTGGTGACGCTCCTCGAGTAATGCACCTCATGATCATGAGCAGGATGCGGAGCACGAAGATCAAAGCCAAGAAAGTGAAAATTGACACATGCTCATGATTTACAGCGTTCCTGGAATCCATTTTCGCCTACGGAAAATCAAAACCTATGCTGTGAGAACCCGCGATGTGTTTTTACAAGATTTTATAACAAACGTTTTGCATTAATGATCGGCAAAAAATTTGGCAGTTTTCGTGTAATGGATTAATTTTCCTCTCATTTAAAGACAAAATAAGTTGGAGGAGGAAGGAGAGACGTGTAGAGAAATGGGGGTTGAGCTTATCTGTTAAAAGTCGAGAGGGAAGCAGCTGTCAAGCAATTGTCCTTTTTCCATTGAAGCTCAATTGTTTCTTCTGCTTGCTGAGGCAAGAAAGGATTATCATTCCAATCTTTAATTTATGATCATGTGGAGTATGAACTAGTAAATATATTTTAAATAGAAATTATGTTTCAATGTTTTTTCCCCCCTTCTTACTCTTTTCAATTTTCAATTAAATTTTAGGCTGCATTTGAATTTGAAAAAAAATATTTCAAATGACTTCATCTAAAAATAATTTGAAATTTGTCAAAATTTAGTAAAATATAGTTCAAAATTAAAATGAAATAATTTTAAATTATCCAAATACATTTAAAAGATTTATCATTAAAAATTTGAAATCGATTTTCAAAAATCATTCCATCCGAATCCAACTTTAGTTTTCAATTTCTAATTCTTGATACCAAATGTTGGGATTTCTCTAAATTAATTTTTTCATTCATAAACTTTCATATATTAAAAAAATTCATAAATAATTTATATTTTTATCTTTCATCTTACCCTACATTTATTTCTTATCACGGCATTCTTTCTTTCTCCTCACCTTACACTACATTTATACTTTTTTACAAATTTTTTTTCATCTTACACTACACGGGTACTACATACGAAAATAAGTAGATGGTGTTTGTGTATTTGAACGTAAATCAAAGTGGTCTCAATGTAATTTACCCGTTACTTTAATCACTAGAAGAATCCATTTTTGTTTCTCTGATTCTTGATCCTCCAGCACATGCAAGCGCATCCAAGAAACAAGGGCTTTGTTTGGATTTGTTACTTCGTATTTTTCGAGATAAGATAAAACACATTCAATATTTATTTTTGTGTTTTTACACCTTATCTGTGTGTTTTTCTATTTTTCAACTTTCTATATAAAATATATATATATATATACATAATATAAAACAGACATGATTTGACAATAAACAGTAATTTTTGTCTCCCAAAAGTCAACATTAAACATAAAATATTTATATATAAAAACATATAATTTGGCAATGAACAGTGATTTTTATCTCCCAAATTCCAACATCAAACCTTCACCACTTATTTTAAAATATTTTAAATTTTCTCAAAATACAAATCCAAACATATCATCTATTTTCAACGCACATTCATTTATCTATATTTTTCTCTCTCTATTTCCAAAACACAAAACAAAACAACTAAAATACAAATCCAAACATAATGAAGGTGATCGGGGATCCATATCTGACTCTAGGACCAAACAAACGGTCCATAACGGGAGTTGGGCTCCAAGCCTGCCCATAGACCCGATCGAGGCCCATTCTCTCGCTGCCCATAGAAGTTTGATTTCATTAAAAAAAAAAAAAACAAATTCATTCTATGTTTTAAAGTGAATTAAAAGAATTTTTTAAAAAAAATCTTATCTCTTTATTTAATTTCAATATATTTGTCGATTTAAAAATTTCAATTGCATTGGTATTTTAGTGTAAATATATATTAGATGATATATTAATATTTTAAAAGAATTAAAATAAATACAAATTAAATTAAGAACCTCGTTTTCAAGATAAAAGTTTATTTAGATGAGTATTAATATATGTACTTCCTCAGAAGCCATCGACACTTGAAGCCAAATATTAGCCATACATTTCACGTTGTTCACCCATTTATGATTCTTGATATGACCCATCTCTGCTGTCCATGTCTCAGACATGATGACTAAATTGGATTTTTATTTATTTTAATATATACACATAATGTGTATCATTTTTTTAAAAAAATAAGATATATAATATTATTTTCATATCTATAATTTATATATAATAAATGAAATTAAAAGATATAATAAAATTTGAAATAAAAATTAAATTCAATTTGGGGTTGAATGTTGCCAAATTAGCTAGCTATTTTGAATCTTTACTAAGTATATTTTTAGTAAAACTGAACATCTCCGAAAATTACAGAATTAAAAATAAAAATTTCATAATCAATGAGATAAAAAATACTAAAAAAAATCATAAATTACGATATGAAAAGTGCTATTTACCCCTTGCCAGCAAATATGCATAAAAACCCACATAAGCACAAAGTTTGCATAACTCTTCCATTGCATTCTTGTCAACAAAGATGACACTAGCCTTGCTTGTAATTCTCTTACCTCTTCTTTTTCTTGTCCTAACCAAGCATTTCAAACTTGGAGTAGTGTCATCAAATCTTCCACCAGGTCCTAATCCATGGCAACTTCTATGGACAATGTCCCAATCTAGAAACAAAACCCATGTTGCTTTCCAAACCCTAGCTAGAGCCCATGGCCCTCTCTTCTCTCTAAGGCTTGGATCCCAACTCATAGTTGTGGCATCATCACCAGCCATTGCTATGCAAATTCTCAAAACTCATGACAAGATTTTCTCCGGCAGGTACTTACCATCTCGATGTTTCCAATTCGTTGGAATGGTACAATCATCTCTGACAATGTCCAGACAATGCAACGATACGTGGAAGTTCCTACGTAGTATTGGTCATAACTTCATATTTTCCTCTCAGGCGGTGGGGGCAAAGGAGAAAATGAGGAAAGAGGTGGTGGTGGAAATGATGGAGTATCTGGTCGAGAACGAAGGCAAGGCAGTGAAGCTTGACGACATAGTGAAAGTCACGGTTTCCAACGTTGTAGCTAATGTTCTGGCTTCGACAAGCCTGTTTGACGTAAGAGGAGAGGGAGAAAATGAAGAAAAATTGACGGGTTTAGTGAGGGAAATTGTGGAGTCGGCTGCTAATCTTGGTTTGGCTGATCTGTTTCCGGCGTTGAGAAGGGTGGATTTTTGGAGCAGAAGAAATGGTATGAAAATGCGTGAAAAAATTATGTGCGTGTGGGCAGACATCGTCGAGGAAAGAAGGAAATGCGGAACTAAAGATGTTTCATGTCGAGATTTCTTGGATGTTCTGCTTGAAAATGGCTTTCTCGATGATCAAATCAGCATCCTAATAATGGTTTGAACTATTCTCTTACCCTTTTTTTTCCATTTCTAGTCACTTTTGACATTAGGACGATCGGGTGGGGATGAGGGGGTTTTGTTCGGACCGAGACCAGTCCCGACAAAGATTCCACCCCCTCCGCTTTGCTTTGTTTTTTAATATACAAAACTAAACAAGTTTTTTTTTAAATAAATAATATCATTTTAAATGTATGTAATTTAACATAATTTTGAATCTAAAATAAATTATATAATACAAAGAAAATATTATTATATTCAACTAAATTTTTATTTTTTTTTAAAGTTAGTAGCATTTTAAATTTAGGTACTTTAACATAGTTTTTTTTTTATTTAAAATGATTTCTATACTACAAATAATACATTCAACTGATTTTCTATTTTTTGTATTTCTTCTATAGAGTTGGATTTTATATGCAAAATTGTGTAAGAATTCACATTCAATACCATATTTTGCTTATGACTAGTATTATATTTTTGCTCGGACCCAACTCCGTCAAACTTGAATCAATCACTTGACAAGTGTAATACACTTGTCATGTAATTTATATACAGTTTAAAAAAGTGATCAATCACAGAGCAAATGTAAAATATTTACTCTGTAAATGACGGGCTCGAGTTCTCTAGACAGGTTTCAATTTGTTGGCCCTGAACCCATAAAAAAGTATACCAAACCCAGAGGGGTTGGGGCGCGGCCCCTTCTCTAGTGATTTTGTAGGAAACACTTTATATATGTATGTAATTTTTCAGGTGAAATTGAAGGTCGTATTCAAATCACCTAACTTGAAGATTTCTTTGATCATTTTCTGTTTGCTTTAGAATTTTAAATACGTTAGGATTAAGATGTTTTACATTTTATATTAAAATTTTACATGAAAATAAATACTTTATTGTGGTTTAAATATTTAATGACATTGTGATAAGATATATATTCTTTTAATTGAAGGCTGATATCTCCTTTCTTTTTTCTTTTTTTTTTAATTTCTAGATCATTGTAAGCATAATAAAATTGTAATTTATTAAGTTATGATTTATCTATATAATGATGAGAAGAATAAAAATATTTTTCAATTGAAAATTATATATAATATATGTATATATATACACCCCACACTGTTACCTCATCTACAAGTACAACTTGAACTCAACAATATCAACAATCAATCCATTTGATGCCACATTCAGGAACTCCTGATTGCTGGAACAGACTCAACCATCATAACAATAGTATGGTTGATGGCAGAGCTGATCAAGAACCAAGAAATCTTCCTCAGACTCCGGCAAGAAATCGGACAAGCCATCAAACCAAATTCAACAACATTGGATGAGTCAATCCTGTCCAGATGCGAATATTTCCAGGCCCGTATCAAGGAAAACTGCACATTCCAGGCCCGTTTTTGGTCCCCCATCAGGCCCTGGAAAACTGCAAGGTGAGCAACTACCTAATCCCAAAAGACAGCATCGTCCTGGTGAACGCCTGGGCCATTCACCTGGATCCTAACAACTGGAACAATGCTGCAACCTTCAAACCTGACAGGTTTCTCGGCTCGAAAATTGATTTCTTGGGAAGCTGTTTTGAGTTTATACCTTTCAGCTCGGGACGAAGAACGTGCCCTGGATTTCATATGGGTTTCAGAAATATTTTGCTCGTGGTAGCGTATTTGGTGTTCTATTTTGATTGGAGTCTTCCAGAAGGACAAGACCCCAAGAATCTGGACATGACGGATGAATTTGGTACAACGTTAAAGAGGGAAAAACCATTGTATTTGGTTCCTAGACTTATGGAACAATTTCATGTTGGTTGATGGTATCATTTGCTTTTCGGAGAATGGTTATAGTGGATTTATAGTTGTATTTTTGTATAATAATTAAATTTTTTTATTATAGATGATACCGTATTTTTCTTTTTTTCTTCAAATGTATAAAAATATACGAAGTATATACATGTGTATAAAAATTTCTAATACATGTGATGTCTGATATAAAATATAATATGAATTTGTAATTACAAAAATTAAATCGAAAGGAAAATTTATGAAATATTAATTCTTGAAATATACATTGGGAATGGATCTGTGTTGAGGCCCAAATATAAAGTGAGAACTTGAGAACCTTGTATCTGATCCATCAACGGCCCACATTATAATGGGCTATAATCCAACCCGGCCAACTAGAAACACCTACAAGTTTGAGAATTCCTAGCAGAGCTGCAGAGAGAGCCCTAAACGACACCGAAGCACTGAAAAAAGTTTGCAGCCATGGCGGACGAGGACTATGATATGGACGGAGCGTACGTTGATTCGTCGAGTTTCAGTTTTTTTCTTTTTTTTGGTTTATTGTCCCTTTCTGGGGTTTCTGTCGGGAAATTGAATTGGTTTGGGAACTAGGGTTTTGTCCGGGTTTATCTTTTTTTTTTTTTTTTTTGACGAAAATCGTCATTGTTGTAGGTACGAAGATGAGCCAATGGAGCCTGAGCCTGATGTGAGAATATTATGGTCTTCTTTAGTTTTCTTGTAATTCAACGTATTTTCTTGGGGCAATTTTTCTTCTTCTTCTTTTTCTTTTCCTAAGTTTTTGGTATGGGAGTTGATAGGAAGGTGCGGAGGTGGAAGAAGAGAACAATAACAATGAGGATGGCCCGGATCCTGTTGAGGGAGACGGCGATGAGAAACAGGAGCAGGAACCGATTGAACGGCCCCGGAAAACATCTAAGTACATGACGAAGTACGAGCGTGCGAGGATTTTGGGCACACGGGCTCTGCAGATAAGGTTTTGCATGAGATTTCTAGGTTTTCCATATTGGTAAGTTTGCTTATTTTACATTGATTGGGTTTTTGTGTTCTGCAGCATGAATGCACCAGTAATGGTTGAGTTGGAGGGTGAAACTGACCCGCTTGAGGTAAATTCTTGGGTGATTCTATTTTTCTTTGTTTTTGTTAGCTCTTAGAGTACATTGAAATTGCAATAGTGTACTTTAGTGCTATTATATGCTTGTGAAATTATTACAAAAATATGTTAGGTTCCATGTGATATATAATTTACTTCATAAGTTTTGTGATATCCATGTGGCACTGAGTTGGCTATCCTGATTTCATTCTGTTGCTGTTATGTGAATTTTTATTGCAAGTAACCCAATGTTGCTGCTTGGCTCCTGATAAATTAAATCTCCAAAGTCATCAAACAATTAACTTTAAGTCACTATTTGATGATTCACATCTAAGTAACCCAACATTGCTTCTGTATTCTGCTCTTTAAGTCACAAGAGGATGTTGTGTTAACTAGTTTACGTGTGGCATTGTCATGTATAGGGGTGGCAAATGTGCGGGTTGTGTTGGGGTCGGGTCGGGTCGGGTCTAAGTGAGTTGGTTTCAATATGTGTTGGGTTGAAAATGGGTTTGGATTTATGCATTGAAAATGGGTTGAGTTGCAAATGGGTCGGGTTGGGTCGATGTTACCCATTTTTTTATATTTAATATTTACAAAATTTAAAATTTTAGATAATAATAATAAGATGACAATATTTTAATATAACTTGTAATATACTATAATATGATTAAATTTGTATCACATTGTTTATGGAAAGTAATTAGGTTACATTAAAGATTCATTTGTTAAATATAAAACGAAAAGCTTGTGAAGTATTAAAAAACACCTCATTTTTCAAAATAAATCATGATTGAGTAGTTGTGCAATCAATTTCTCCATGATTCTTTCTAAAATTGAATTGTGAATTTTCAATTGCAATAATGAAAGCACATGTTAGTTCATAATAAATTATTATTAGATATTGATATTTGGTGTATTCTTTGAATTTATAATATAATTGAATATTGTCAGTTTATTAAAAAAAAAATTAAATGGTCACATATGAATTGCAAGTTTTGACTATTTTATAAAATTCTTCACTTTCCTTTAATTTGTTTCTGATTAATTTAAAAATTAATAATTTACTAATTAGACTTTGAAATTTTTGTTTCTCATAAAAATGTGAAAAGTTAGAAATGTAAAAGTAGTTAGTAATATATAGTATAATTAAATCAATTCTAATGAACTTAAGACCCATCCAACCCATATACATCACCAATCCACTTAAAATCCATAACCAACCCATATGGAACCCATCACCAACCCATATACATCACCAATCCACTTAAAATCCATAACCAATCCATATGGAGCCCATCACCAACCCATGATCAACTTATGATTATAATTTATACTAATATCTTTCATCAATTCTATTATGTTACTAAAATTACTTTTGGTAAACTAATAGAAAATTAAACATGAAGAACACATTTAGGACCCATAATCAATTTAAATTATTTAAACAAAATCATATTAAACCCATATTAAAAAATTTTAAACCCAACCCAAAATGGGTTGGAACCATGGGTTTCCACCCATATTGCCACCCCTAGTCATGTAAGTTTTTGTGCAACTACGGCTAATGTTGTTCTCTTGAACCTTGGATACTGATGGAGAATGCTCTATCTGCGTATTTCTCTTTCTTAAAGCCATAGATTTAGTTTTTTTTTATATATATATTTTTAGATTGCAATGAAGGAGCTGAGAGAGCGAAAAATACCCTTCACTATTCGTCGTTACCTCCCTGATGGAAGGTAAGAGTCTCTGGGATTGCTGGAAAATGCCATAATTTCTTTCTCTTAGTTATTGACTGAATGTTCTTACCGGTATAATCTGCAGCTACGAAGATTGGGGAGTGGATGAATTGATTGTGGAGGACTCCTGGAAAAGACAAGTTGGAGGTGACTAAATTGTTTTACCTT